>NC_084757.1:805326-977826 GCF_033978785.1 Entelurus aequoreus | reverse complement strand
ATATATACAACAATAAATGTATAAAATTTAGTGCTGTCAAATTATTATATTTAAAAAAAAATCAAATTTATCACACTTTTTGATTTGGATTAATCATGATTAATCACAGGTTAGTACTCATTTGCAAAATACCTTAATTTTTTTTTTTTATTATTGAAAAAAATGAACATATACAACAATAAATGTATAAAATGTAGTGCTGTGAAATATATATTTTTTCAAATCAAATTTATTACACTTTTTTATTTGGATTAATAATGATTAATCACAGGTTAGTACTCACTTGCAAAATGTAAAATACCTTTTAAAAAAAGATTTAAATTATGGAAAAAAATGAACATATACAACAATAAATGTATACAATTTAGTGTTGTCAAATTATTATTATTTTTTAATCAAATTTATCACACTTTTTGATTTGGAATGATCATGATTAATCACAGGTTAGTACTCACTTGCAAAACACCTTAAAAAAAGATTTAAATTATTGAAAAAAATTAACATATACAACAATAAATGTATAACATTTTGTACTGTGAAATATATATATATATATTTTTTAAAAATCAAATTAATCACACTTTTTGATTTGGAATAATCATGATTAATCACATGTTAGTACTCACTTGCAAAATACCTTAGAAAAAAAGATTTAAATTATTGAAAAAAATGAACATATACAACAATAAATGTATAACATTTAGTACTGTGAAATTATTATTTTTTTAAATAAAATTAATCACACTTTTTTATTTAGATTAATAATTATTAATCACAGGTTAGTACTTGCAAAATGTAAAATAAAATGCATATTCACGAAAAAAATGAGATTTACAAAAATGTCTAAATGTAGTGACCCTTACAAATATATTATAAAAAAAAATAAATATCGGACTTGCTTCAGTAGCACAATCACAATTTTTGAATTGTGCTACTGAAGCAAGTCCGTTTTTTTGAATTTTTTGTAAGGGTCCCCCCCCCCCTTACGACATTTTAGCAAAAAATTTTTTTCGTGAAATATGCATTTTCTTACATTTACGGGTTTAGTCTGGACTCCTGATGACGTTTTGAGACATCTCCTACAACTACAGCACCAGAATTGTGCTGCTGAAGCAAGTCCGTTTTTTGGAATTTTTTGTAAGGGTCCCCCCTTATGACATTTTAGCAAAATATGTTTTTCTTAAAAAATGCATTTTCTTACATTTACGGGTTTAGTCGGGACTCCTGATGACGTTTTGAGACATCTACAACTACAGCACCAGAATTGTGCTCCTGAAGGAAGTCCGTTTTTTTGAATTTTTTTACGACATTTTAGCAAAAAATTTTTTTTCGTAAAATATGCATTTTCTTCCATTTTCTTACATTTACGGGTTTAGTCGGGACTCCTGATGACGTTTTGAGACATCTCCTACAACTACAGCACCAGAATTGTGCTCCAGAAGAAAGTCCGTTTTTTTGAATTTTTTTACGACATTTAAGCAAAACATTTTTTTTCGTAAAATATGCATTTTCTTACATTTTCTTACATTTACGGGTTTAATCAGGACCCCTGATGACGTTTTAAGACATCTCCTACAACTACAGCACCAGAATTGTGCTGCTGAAGCAAGTCTGTTTTTTTTTAATTTTTATAAGGGTCCCTCCCCCCATACGACATTTTAGCAAAATTTTTTTTTCGTAAAATATGCATTTTCTTACATTTTCTTACATTTACGGGTTTAGTCGGGACCCCTGATGACGTTTTAAGACATCTCCTACAACTACAGCACCAGAATTGTGTTGCTGAAGCAAGTCCGTTTTTTTGAAATTTTTTACGACATTTTAGAAAAATATTTTTTTTTGTAAAATATGCATTTTCTTACATTTAAGGGTTTAATCAGGACCCCTGATGACGTTTTAAGACATCTCCTACAACTACAGCACCAGAATTGTGCTGCTGAAGCAAATCCGTTTTTTTGAATTTTTTTACGACATTTTAGCAAAATATTTTTTTTGGTAAAATATGCATTTTCTTACATTCACGGAATTAATCAGGACCCCTGATGACGTTTTAAGACATATCCTACAACTACAGCACCAGAATTGTGCTGCTGAAGCAAGTCCGTTTTTGTGAATTTTTTTACGACATTGAAGCAAAACATTTTTTTTCGTAAAATATGCATTTTCTTACATTTACGGGTTTAATCAGGACCCCTGATGACGTTTTAAGACATCTCCTACAACTACAGCACCAGAATTGTGCTGCTGAAGCAAGTCCGTTTTTTTGAATTTTTTATAAGGGTCCCCCCCCTTACGACATTTTAGCAAAAAATGATTTTCGTAAAAAATGCATTTTCTTCCATTTTCTTACATTTACGGGTTTAGTCGGGACTCCTGATGACGTTTTGAGACATCTCCTACAACTACAGCACCAGAATTGTGCTGCTGAAGCAAGTCTGTTTTTTGAATTTTTTTTGTAAAAAAAAAGTTTTCCCAAAAAGAGCATTTCATGCCATTTTTAGGTTTTGTAGGGACTCCTGATGACGTTTTAAGACATCTCCTACAACTACAGCACCATAATTGTGCTGCTGAAGCAAGTCAGTTTTTTGGCATTTTTACGACAGGGTCCCCCCTTACGACATTTTAGCAAAAAATGTTTTTCGTAAAAAATGCATTTTCTTACATTTTCTTACATTTACGGGTTTAGTCGGGACTCCTGATGACGTTTTGAGACATCTCCTACAACTACAGCACCAGAATTGTGCTGCTGAAGCAAGTCTGTTTTTTGAATTTTTTTTTGTAAAAAAAAAGTTTTCCCAAAAAAAGCATTTTATGCCAGTTTTAGGTTTTGTAGGGACTCCTGATGACGTTTTGAGACATCTCCTACAACTACAGCACCAGAATTGTGCTGCTGAAACAAGTCAGTTTTTTGGCATTTTTACGACAGGGTCCCCCCTTACGACATTTTAGCAAAAAACGTTTTTCGTAAAAAATGCATTTTCTTACATTTTCTTACATTTACGGGTTTAGTCGGGACTCCTGATGACGTTTTGAGACATCTCCTACAACTACAGCACCAGAATTGTACTGCTGAAGCAAGTCGGTTTTTTGGCATTTTTACGACAGGGTCCCCCCTTACGACATTTTAGCAAAAAATGTTTTTCTTAAAAAATGCATTTTCTTACATTTTCTTACATTTACGGGTTTAGTCGGGACTCCTGATGACGTTTTGAGACATCTCCTACAACTACAGCACCAGAATTGTGCTGCTGAAGCAAGTCCGTTTTTTGGAAAAAAAATTTGTAAAAAAAGTTTTCCCAAAAAGAGCATTTTATGCCATTTTTAGGTTTTGTAGGGACTCCTGATGACGTTTTAAGACATCTCCTACAACTACAGCACCAGAATTGTGCTGCTGAAGCAAGTCAGTTTTTTGGCATTTTTACGACAAGGTCCCCCCTTACGACATTTTAGCAAAAAATGTTTTTCGTAAAAAATGCATTTTCTTACATTTTCTTACATTTACGGGTTTAGTCGGGACTCCTGATGACGTTTTGAGACATCTCCTACAACTACAGCACCAGAATTGTGCTGCTGAAGCAAGTCTGTTTTTTGAATTTTTTTTTGTAAAAAAAAAGTTTTCCCAAAAAAAGCATTTTATGCCATTTTTAGGTTTTGTAGGGACTCCTGATGACGTTTTGAGACATCTCCTACAACTACAGCACCAGAATTGTACTGCTGAAGCAAGTCGGTTTTTTGGCATTTTTACGACAGGGTCCCCCCTTACGACATTTTAGCAAAAAATGTTTTTCTTAAAAAATGCATTTTCTTACATTTTCTTACATTTACGGGTTTAGTCGGGACTCCTGATGACGTTTTGAGACATCTCCTACAACTACAGCACCAGAATTGTGCTGCTGAAGCAAGTCCGTTTTTTGGAATTTTTTTTTGTAAAAAAAGTTTTCCCAAAAAAAGCATTTTATGTCATTTTTGGGTTTTGTAGGGACTCCTGATGACGTTTTGAGACATCTCCTACAACTACAGCACCAGAATTGTACTGCTGAAGCAAGTCGGTTTTTTGGCATTTTTACGACAGGGTCCCCCCTTACGACATTTTAGCAAAAAATGTTTTTCTTAAAAAATGCATTTTCTTACATTTTCTTACATTTACGGGTTTAGTCGGGACTCCTGATGACGTTTTGAGACATCTCCTACAACTACAGCACCAGAATTGTGCTGCTGAAGCAAGTCTGTTTTTTGAATTTTTTTTTGTAAAAAAAAAGTTTTCCCAAAAAAAGCATTTTATGCCATTTTTAGGTTTTGTAGGGACTCCTGATGACGTTTTGAGACATCTCCTACAACTACAGCACCAGAATTGTACTGCTGAAGCAAGTCCGTTTTTTGGCATTTTTACGACAGGGTCCCCCCTTACGACATTTTAGCAAAAAATGTTTTTCGTAAAAAATGCATTTTCTTACATTTTCTTACATTTACGGGTTTAGTCGGGACTCCTGATGACGTTTTGAGACATCTCCTACAACTACAGCACCAGAATTGTGCTGCTGAAGCAAGTCCGTTTTTTGGAATTTTTTTTTGTAAAAAAAGTTTTCCCAAAAAAAGCATTTTATGCCATTTTTAGGTTTTGTAGGGACTCCTGATGACGTTTTAAGACATCTCCTACAACTACAGCACCAGAATTGTGCTGCTGAAGCAAGTCAGTTTTTGGGCATTTTTACGACAGGGTCCCCCCCTTACGACATTTAAGCAAAAAATGTTTTTCGTAAAAAATGCATTTTCTTACATTTTCTTACATTTACGGGTTTAGTCGGGACTCCTGATGACGTTTTGAGACATCTCCTACAACTACAGCACCAGAATTGTGCTGCTGAAGCAAGTCTGTTTTTTGAATTTTTTTTTGTAAAAAAAAAGTTTTCCCAAAAAAAGCATTTTATGCCAGTTTTAGGTTTTGTAGGGACTCCTGATGACGTTTTGAGACATCTCCTACAACTACAGCACCAGAATTGTGCTGCTGAAGCAAGTCAGTTTTTTGGCATTTTTACGACAGGGTCCCCCCTTACGACATTTTAGCAAAAAACGTTTTTCTTAAAAAATGCATTTTCTTACATTTACGGGTTTAGTCGGGACTCCTGATGACGTTTTGAGACATGTCCTACAACTACAGCACCAGAATTGTACTGCTGAAGCAAGTCCGTTTTTTGGCATTTTTACGACAGGGTCCCCCCTTACGACATTTTAGCAAAAAATGTTTTTCGTAAAAAATGCATTTTCTTACATTTTCTTACATTTACGGGTTTAGTCGGGACTCCTGATGACGTTTTGAGACATCTCCTACAACTACAGCACCAGAATTGTGCTGCTGAAGCAAGTCTGTTTTTTGAATTTTTTTTTGTAAAAAAAAAGTTTTCCCAAAAAAAGCATTTTATGCCATTTTTAGGTTTTGTAGGGACTCCTGATGACGTTTTGAGACATCTCCTACAACTACAGCACCAGAATTGTACTGCTGAAGCAAGTCGGTTTTTTGGCATTTTTACGACAGGGTCCCCCCTTACGACATTTTAGCAAAAAAATTTTTTTCTTAAAAAATGCATTTTCTTACATTTTCTTACATTTACGGGTTTAGTCGGGACTCCTGATGACGTTTTGAGACATCTCCTACAACTACAGCACCAGAATTGTGCTGCTGAAGCAAGTCCGTTTTTTGGAAAAAAAAATTGTAAAAAAAGTTTTCCCAAAAAAAGCATTTTATGCCATTTTTAGGTTTTGTAGGGACTCCTGATGACGTTTTAAGACATCTCCTACAACTACAGCACCAGAATTGTGCTGCTGAAGCAAGTCAGTTTTTGGGCATTTTTACGACAGGGTCCCCCCTTACGACATTTTAGCAAAAAATGTTTTTCGTAAAAAATGCATTTTCTTACATTTTCTTACATTTACGGGTTTAGTCGGGACTCCTGATGACGTTTTGAGACATCTCCTACAACTACAGCACCAGAATTGTGCTGCTGAAGCAAGTCTGTTTTTTGAAATTTTTTTTGTAAAAAAAAGTTTTCCCAAAAAAAGCATTCTATGCCATTTTTAGGTTTTGTAGGGACTCCTGATGACGTTTTGAGACATCTCCTACAACTACAGCACCAGAATTGTACTGCTGAAGCAAGTCGGTTTTTTGGCATTTTTACGACAGGGTGCCCCCTTACGACATTTTAGCAAAAAATTTTTTTCTTAAAAAATGCATTTTCTTACATTTTCTTACATTTACGGGTTTAGTCGGGACTCCTGATGACGTTTTGAGACATCTCCTACAACTACAGCACCAGAATTGTGCTGCTGAAGCAAGTCCGTTTTTTGGAAAAAAATTTTGTAAAAAAAGTTTTCCCAAAAAAAGCATTTTATGTCATTTTTGGGTTTTGTAGGGACTCCTGATGACGTTTTGAGACATCTCCTACAACTACAGCACCAGAATTGTACTGCTGAAGCAAGTCGGTTTTTTGGTATTTTTACGACAGGGTCCCCCCTTACGACATTTTAGCAAAAAATGTTTTTCTTAAAAAATGCATTTTCTTACATTTACGGGTTTAGTCGGGACTCCTGATGACGTTTTGAGACATCTCCTACAACTACAGCACCAGAATTGTGCTGCTGAAGCAAGTCTGTTTTTTGAATTTTTTTTTGTAAAAAAAAAGTTTTCCCAAAAAAAGCATTTTATGCCATTTTTAGGTTTTGTAGGGACTCCTGATGACGTTTTGAGACATCTCCTACAACTACAGCACCAGAATTGTACTGCTGAAGCAAGTCGGTTTTTTGGCATTTTTACGACAGGGTCCCCCCTTACGACATTTTAGCAAAAAATGTTTTTCGTAAAAAATGCATTTTCTTACATTTTCTTACATTTACGGGTTTAGTCGGGACTCCTGATGACGTTTTGAGACATCTCCTACAACTACAGCACCAGAATTGTACTGCTGAAGCAAGTCCGTTTTTTGGCATTTTTACGACAGGGTCCCCCCTTACGACATTTTAGCAAAAAATGTTTTTCGTAAAAAATGCATTTTCTTACATTTTCTTACATTTACGGGTTTAGTCGGGACTCCTGATGACGTTTTGAGACATCTCCTACAACTACAGCACCAGAATTGTGCTGCTGAAGCAAGTCTGTTTTTTGAATTTTTTTTGTAAAAAAAAAGTTTTCCCAAAAAGAGCATTTCATGCCATTTTTAGGTTTTGTAGGGACTCCTGATGACGTTTTAAGACATCTCCTACAACTACAGCACCATAATTGTGCTGCTGAAGCAAGTCAGTTTTTTGGCATTTTTACGACAGGGTCCCCCCTTACGACATTTTAGCAAAAAATGTTTTTCGTAAAAAATGCATTTTCTTACATTTTCTTACATTTACGGGTTTAGTCGGGACTCCTGATGACGTTTTGAGACATCTCCTACAACTACAGCACCAGAATTGTGCTGCTGAAGCAAGTCCGTTTTTTGGAAAAAATTTTTGTAAAAAAAGTTTTCCCAAAAAAAGCATTTTATGTCATTTTTGGGTTTTGTAGGGACTCCTGATGACGTTTTGAGACATCTCCTACAACTACAGCACCAGAATTGTACTGCTGAAGCAAGTCGGTTTTTTGGTATTTTTACGACAGGGTCCCCCCTTACGACATTTTAGCAAAAAATGTTTTTCTTAAAAAATGCATTTTCTTACATTTTCTTACATTTACGGGTTTAGTCGGGACTCCTGATGACGTTTTGAGACATCTCCTACAACTACAGCACCAGAATTGTGCTGCTGAAGCAAGTCTGTTTTTTGAATTTTTTTTTGTAAAAAAAAAGTTTTCCCAAAAAAAGCATTTTATGCCATTTTTAGGTTTTGTAGGGACTCCTGATGACGTTTTGAGACATCTCCTACAACTACAGCACCAGAATTGTACTGCTGAAGCAAGTCGGTTTTTTGGCATTTTTACGACAGGGTCCCCCCTTACGACATTTTAGCAAAAAATGTTTTTCGTAAAAAATGCATTTTCTTACATTTTCTTACATTTACGGGTTTAGTCGGGACTCCTGATGACGTTTTGAGACATCTCCTACAACTACAGCACCAGAATTGTACTGCTGAAGCAAGTCCGTTTTTGGCATTTTTACGACAGGGTCCCCCCTTACGACATTTTAGCAAAAAATGTTTTTCGTAAAAAATGCATTTTCTTACATTTTCTTACATTTACGGGTTTAGTCGGGACTCCTGATGACGTTTTGAGACATCTCCTACAACTACAGCACCAGAATTGTGCTGCTGAAGCAAGTCTGTTTTTTGAATTTTTTTTGTAAAAAAAAAGTTTTCCCAAAAAGAGCATTTCATGCCATTTTTAGGTTTTGTAGGGACTCCTGATGACGTTTTAAGACATCTCCTACAACTACAGCACCATAATTGTGCTGCTGAAGCAAGTCAGTTTTTTGGCATTTTTACGACAGGGTCCCCCCTTACGACATTTTAGCAAAAAATGTTTTTCGTAAAAAATGCATTTTCTTACATTTTCTTACATTTACGGGTTTAGTCGGGACTCCTGATGACGTTTTGAGACATCTCCTACAACTACAGCACCAGAATTGTGCTGCTGAAGCAAGTCTGTTTTTTGAATTTTTTTTTGTAAAAAAAAAGTTTTCCCAAAAAAAGCATTTTATGCCAGTTTTAGGTTTTGTAGGGACTCCTGATGACGTTTTGAGACATCTCCTACAACTACAGCACCAGAATTGTGCTGCTGAAACAAGTCAGTTTTTTGGCATTTTTACGACAGGGTCCCCCCTTACGACATTTTAGCAAAAAATGTTTTTCGTAAAAAATGCATTTTCTTACATTTTCTTACATTTACGGGTTTAGTCGGGACTCCTGATGACGTTTTGAGACATCTCCTACAACTACAGCACCAGAATTGTGGTGCTGAAGCAAGTCTGTTTTTTGAATTTTTTTTTGTAAAAAAAAAGTTTTCCCAAAAAAAGCATTTTATGCCATTTTTAGGTTTTGTAGGGACTCCTGATGACGTTTTGAGACATCTCCTACAACTACAGCACCAGAATTGTACTGCTGAAGCAAGTCGTTTTTTTGGCATTTTTACGACAGGGTCCCCCCTTACGACATTTTAGCAAAAAATGTTTTTCTTAAAAAATGCATTTTCTTACATTTTCTTACATTTACGGGTTTAGTCGGGACTCCTGATGACGTTTTGAGACATCTCCTACAACTACAGCACCAGAATTGTGCTGCTGAAGCAAGTCCGTTTTTTGGAAAAAATTTTTGTAAAAAAAGTTTTCCCAAAAAAAGCATTTTATGCCATTTTTAGGTTTTGTAGGGACTCCTGATGACGTTTTAAGACATCTCCTACAACTACAGCACCAGAATTGTGCTGCTGAAGCAAGTCAGTTTTTGGGCATTTTTACGACAGGGTCCCCCCTTACGACATTTTAGCAAAAAATGTTTTTCGTAAAAAATGCATTTTCTTACATTTTCTTACATTTACGGGTTTAGTCGGGACTCCTGATGACGTTTTGAGACATCTCCTACAACTACAGCACCAGAATTGTGCTGCTGAAGCAAGTCTGTTTTTTGAATTTTTTTTTGTAAAAAAAAGTTTTCCCAAAAAAAGCATTCTATGCCATTTTTAGGTTTTGTAGGGACTCCTGATGACGTTTTGAGACATCTCCTACAACTACAGCACCAGAATTGTACTGCTGAAGCAAGTCCGTTTTTTGGCATTTTTACGACAGGGTCCCCCCTTACGACATTTTAGCAAAAAATGTTTTTCGTAAAAAATGCATTTTCTTACATTTTCTTACATTTACGGGTTTAGTCGGGACTCCTGATGACGTTTTGAGACATCTCCTACAACTACAGCACCAGAATTGTGGTGCTGAAGCAAGTCTGTTTTTTGAATTTTTTTTTTTTAAAAAAAGTTTTCCCAAAAAGAGCATTTCATGCCATTTTTAGGTTTTGTAGGGACTCCTGATGACGTTTTGAGACATCTCCTACAACTACAGCACCAGAATTGTGCTGCTGAAGCAAGTCTGTTTTTTGAATTTTTTTTTGTAAAAAAAAAGTTTTCCCAAAAAAAGCATTTTATGCCATTTTTAGGTTTTGTAGGGACTCCTGATGACGTTTTGAGACATCTCCTACAACTACAGCACCAGAATTGTACTGCTGAAGCAAGTCGTTTTTTTGGCATTTTTACGACAGGGTCCCCCCCTTACGACATTTTAGCAAAAAATGTTTTTCGTAAAAAATGCATTTTCTTACATTTTCTTACATTTACGGGTTTAGTCGGGACTCCTGATGACGTTTTGAGACATCTCCTACAACTACAGCACCAGAATTGTGCTGCTGAAGCAAGTCCGTTTTTTGGATTTTTTTTTTGTAAAAAAAGTTTTCCCAAAAAAAGCATTTTATGCCATTTTTAGGTTTTGTAGGGACTCCTGATGACGTTTTAAGACATCTCCTACAACTACAGCACCAGAATTGTGCTGCTGAAGCAAGTCAGTTTTTGGGCATTTTTACGACAGGGTCCCCCCTTACGACATTTAAACAAAAAAAAGGTTTTTCGTAAAAAATGCATTTTCTTACATTTTCTTACATTTACGGGTTTAGTCGGGACTCCTGATGACGTTTTGAGACATCTCCTACAACTACAGCACCAGAATTGTGCTGCTGAAGCAAGTCTGTTTTTTGAATTTTTTTTTGTAAAAAAAAAGTTTTCCCAAAAAAAGCATTTTATGCCAGTTTTAGGTTTTGTAGGGACTCCTGATGACGTTTTGAGACATCTCCTACAACTACAGCACCAGAATTGTGCTGCTGAAGCAAGTCAGTTTTTTGGCATTTTTACGACAGGGTCCCCCCTTACGACATTTTAGCAAAAAATGTTTTTCGTAAAAAATGCATTTTCTTACATTTTCTTACATTTACGGGTTTAGTCGGGACTCCTGATGACGTTTTGAGACATCTCCTACAACTACAGCACCAGAATTGTGCTGCTGAAGCAAGTCTGTTTTTTGAATTTTTTTTTGTAAAAAAAAAGTTTTCCCAAAAAAAGCATTTTATGCCATTTTTAGGTTTTGTAGGGACTCCTGATGACGTTTTGAGACATCTCCTACAACTACAGCACCAGAATTGTACTGCTGAAGCAAGTCGGTTTTTTGGCATTTTTACGACAGGGTCCCCCCTTACGACATTTTAGCAAAAAATGTTTTTCGTAAAAAATGCATTTTCTTACATTTTCTTACATTTACGGGTTTAGTCGGGACTCCTGATGACGTTTTGAGACATCTCCTACAACTACAGCACCAGAATTGTGCTGCAGAAGCTAGTCTGTTTTTTTTATTTTTTTTTGTAAAAAATTTTTTTCCCAAAAAAAGCATTTTATGCCATTTTTAGGTTTTGTAGGGACTCCTGATGACGTTTTAAGACATCTCCTACAACTACAGCACCAGAATTGTGCTGCTGAAGCAAGTCAGTTTTTGGGCATTTTTACGACAAGGTCCCCCCTTACGACATTTTAGCAAAAAATGTTTTTCGTAAAAAATGCATTTTCTTACATTTTCTTACATTTACGGGTTTAGTCGGGACTCCTGATGACGTTTTGAGACATCTCCTACAACTACAGCACCAGAATTGTGCTGCTGAAGCAAGTCTGTTTTTTGAATTTTTTTTTGTAAAAAAAAAGTTTTCCCAAAAAAAGCATTTTATGCCATTTTTAGGTTTTGTAGGGACTCCTGATGACGTTTTGAGACATCTCCTACAACTACAGCACCAGAATTGTACTGCTGAAGCAAGTCGTTTTTTTGGCATTTTTACGACAGGGTCCCCCCTTACGACATTTTAGCAAAAAATGTTTTTCGTAAAAAATGCATTTTCTTACATTTTCTTACATTTACGGGTTTAGTCGGGACTCCTGATGACGTTTTGAGACATCTCCTACAACTACAGCACCAGAATTGTGCTGCTGAAGCAAGTCTGTTTTTTGAATTTTTTTTTGTAAAAAAAAAGTTTTCCCAAAAAAAGCATTTTATGCCATTTTTAGGTTTTGTAGGGACTCCTGATGACGTTTTGAGACATCTCCTACAACTACAGCACCAGAATTGTACTGCTGAAGCAAGTCGTTTTTTTGGCATTTTTACGACAGGGTCCCCCCTTACGACATTTTAGCAAAAAATGTTTTTCGTAAAAAATGCATTTTCTTACATTTTCTTACATTTACGGGTTTAGTCGGGACTCCTGATGACGTTTTGAGACATCTCCTACAACTACAGCACCAGAATTGTGCTGCTGAAGCAAGTCTGTTTTTTGAATTTTTTTTTGTAAAAAAAAAGTTTTCCCAAAAAAAGCATTTTATGCCATTTTTAGGTTTTGTAGGGACTCCTGATGACGTTTTAAGACATCTCCTACAACTACAGCACCAGAATTGTGCTGCTGAAGCAAGTCAGTTTTTGGGCATTTTTACGACAGGGTCCCCCCTTACGACATTTAAACAAAAAAAAGGTTTTTCGTAAAAAATGCATTTTCTTACATTTTCTTACATTTACGGGTTTAGTCGGGACTCCTGATGACGTTTTGAGACATCTCCTACAACTACAGCACCAGAATTGTGCTGCTGAAGCAAGTCTGTTTTTTGAATTTTTTTTTGTAAAAAAAAAGTTTTCCCAAAAAAAGCATTTTATGCCAGTTTTAGGTTTTGTAGGGACTCCTGATGACGTTTTGAGACATCTCCTACAACTACAGCACCAGAATTGTGCTGCTGAAGCAAGTCAGTTTTTTGGCATTTTTATGACAGGGTCCCCCCTTACGACATTTTAGCAAAAAATGTTTTTCGTAAAAAATGCATTTTCTTACATTTTCTTACATTTACGGGTTTAGTCGGGACTCCTGATGACGTTTTGAGACATCTCCTACAACTACAGCACCAGAATTGTGCTGCTGAAGCAAGTCTGTTTTTTGAATTTTTTTTTGTAAAAAAAAAGTTTTCCCAAAAAAAGCATTTTATGCCATTTTTAGGTTTTGTAGGGACTCCTGATGACGTTTTGAGACATCTCCTACAACTACAGCACCAGAATTGTACTGCTGAAGCAAGTCGGTTTTTTGGCATTTTTACGACAGGGTCCCCCCTTACGACATTTTAGCAAAAAATGTTTTTCGTAAAAAATGCATTTTCTTACATTTTCTTACATTTACGGGTTTAGTCGGGACTCCTGATGACGTTTTGAGACATCTCCTACAACTACAGCACCAGAATTGTGCTGCAGAAGCTAGTCTGTTTTTTTTATTTTTTTTTGTAAAAAATTTTTTTCCCAAAAAAAGCATTTTATGCCATTTTTAGGTTTTGTAGGGACTCCTGATGACGTTTTAAGACATCTCCTACAACTACAGCACCAGAATTGTGCTGCTGAAGCAAGTCAGTTTTTGGGCATTTTTACGACAAGGTCCCCCCTTACGACATTTTAGCAAAAAATGTTTTTCGTAAAAAATGCATTTTCTTACATTTTCTTACATTTACGGGTTTAGTCGGGACTCCTGATGACGTTTTGAGACATCTCCTACAACTACAGCACCAGAATTGTGCTGCTGAAGCAAGTCTGTTTTTTGAATTTTTTTTTGTAAAAAAAAAGTTTTCCCAAAAAAAGCATTTTATGCCATTTTTAGGTTTTGTAGGGACTCCTGATGACGTTTTGAGACATCTCCTACAACTACAGCACCAGAATTGTACTGCTGAAGCAAGTCGTTTTTTTGGCATTTTTACGACAGGGTCCCCCCTTACGACATTTTAGCAAAAAATGTTTTTCGTAAAAAATGCATTTTCTTACATTTTCTTACATTTACGGGTTTAGTCGGGACTCCTGATGACGTTTTGAGACATCTCCTACAACTACAGCACCAGAATTGTGCTGCTGAAGCAAGTCTGTTTTTTGAATTTTTTTTTGTAAAAAAAAAGTTTTCCCAAAAAAAGCATTTTATGCCATTTTTAGGTTTTGTAGGGACTCCTGATGACGTTTTGAGACATCTCCTACAACTACAGCACCAGAATTGTACTGCTGAAGCAAGTCGTTTTTTTGGCATTTTTACGACAGGGTCCCCCCTTACGACATTTTAGCAAAAAATGTTTTTCGTAAAAAATGCATTTTCTTACATTTTCTTACATTTACGGGTTTAGTCGGGACTCCTGATGACGTTTTGAGACATCTCCTACAACTACAGCACCAGAATTGTGCTGCTGAAGCAAGTCTGTTTTTTGAATTTTTTTTTGTAAAAAAAAAGTTTTCCCAAAAAAAGCATTTTATGCCATTTTTAGGTTTTGTAGGGACTCCTGATGACGTTTTAAGACATCTCCTACAACTACAGCACCAGAATTGTGCTGCTGAAGCAAGTCAGTTTTTGGGCATTTTTACGACAGGGTCCCCCCTTACGACATTTAAGCAAAAAATGTTTTTCGTAAAAAATGCATTTTCTTACATTTTCTTACATTTACGGGTTTAGTCGGGACTCCTGATGACGTTTTGAGACATCTCCTACAACTACAGCACCAGAATTGTGCTGCTGAAGCAAGTCTGTTTTTTGAATTTTTTTTTGTAAAAAAAAAGTTTTCCCAAAAAAAGCATTTTATGCCAGTTTTAGGTTTTGTAGGGACTCCTGATGACGTTTTGAGACATCTCCTACAACTACAGCACCAGAATTGTGCTGCTGAAGCAAGTCAGTTTTTTGGCATTTTTACGACAGGGTCCCCCCTTACGACATTTTAGCAAAAAACGTTTTTCTTAAAAAATGCATTTTCTTACATTTTCTTACATTTACGGGTTTAGTCGGGACTCCTGATGACGTTTTGAGACATCTCCTACAACTACAGCACCAGAATTGTGGTGCTGAAGCAAGTCTGTTTTTTGAATTTTTTTTTGTAAAAAAAAAGTTTTCCCAAAAAAAGCATTTTATGCCATTTTTAGGTTTTGTAGGGACTCCTGATGACGTTTTGAGACATCTCCTACAACTACAGCACCAGAATTGTACTGCTGAAGCAAGTCGGTTTTTTGGCATTTTTACGACAGGGTCCCCCCTTACGACATTTTAGCAAAAAATGTTTTTCTTAAAAAATGCATTTTCTTACATTTTCTTACATTTACGGGTTTAGTCGGGACTCCTGATGACGTTTTGAGACATCTCCTACAACTACAGCACCAGAATTGTGCTGCTGAAGCAAGTCTGTTTTTTGAATTTTTTTTTGTAAAAAAAAAGTTTTCCCAAAAAAAGCATTTTATGCCATTTTTAGGTTTTGTAGGGACTCCTGATGACGTTTTGAGACATCTCCTACAACTACAGCACCAGAATTGTACTGCTGAAGCAAGTCGGTTTTTTGGCATTTTTACGACAGGGTCCCCCCTTACGACATTTTAGCAAAAAATGTTTTTCTTAAAAAATGCATTTTCTTACATTTTCTTACATTTACGGGTTTAGTCGGGACTCCTGATGACGTTTTGAGACATCTCCTACAACTACAGCACCAGAATTGTGCTGCTGAAGCAAGTCCGTTTTTTGGAATTTTTTTTTGTAAAAAAAGTTTTCCCAAAAAAAGCATTTTATGTCATTTTTGGGTTTTGTAGGGACTCCTGATGACGTTTTGAGACATCTCCTACAACTACAGCACCAGAATTGTACTGCTGAAGCAAGTCGGTTTTTTGGCATTTTTACGACAGGGTCCCCCCTTACGACATTTTAGCAAAAAATGTTTTTCTTAAAAAATGCATTTTCTTACATTTTCTTACATTTACGGGTTTAGTCGGGACTCCTGATGACGTTTTGAGACATCTCCTACAACTACAGCACCAGAATTGTGCTGCTGAAGCAAGTCTGTTTTTTGAATTTTTTTTTGTAAAAAAAAAGTTTTCCCAAAAAAAGCATTTTATGCCATTTTTAGGTTTTGTAGGGACTCCTGATGACGTTTTGAGACATCTCCTACAACTACAGCACCAGAATTGTGCTGCTGAAGCAAGTCAGTTTTTGGGCATTTTTACGACAGGGTCCCCCCTTACGACATTTAAGCAAAAAATGTTTTTCGTAAAAAATGCATTTTCTTACATTTTCTTACATTTACGGGTTTAGTCGGGACTCCTGATGACGTTTTGAGACATCTCCTACAACTACAGCACCAGAATTGTGCTGCTGAAGCAAGTCTGTTTTTTGAATTTTTTTTTGTAAAAAAAAAGTTTTCCCAAAAAAAGCATTTTATGCCAGTTTTAGGTTTTGTAGGGACTCCTGATGACGTTTTGAGACATCTCCTACAACTACAGCACCAGAATTGTGCTGCTGAAGCAAGTCAGTTTTTTGGCATTTTTACGACAGGGTCCCCCCTTACGACATTTTAGCAAAAAACGTTTTTCTTAAAAAATGCATTTTCTTACATTTTCTTACATTTACGGGTTTAGTCGGGACTCCTGATGACGTTTTGAGACATCTCCTACAACTACAGCACCAGAATTGTGGTGCTGAAGCAAGTCTGTTTTTTGAATTTTTTTTTGTAAAAAAAAAGTTTTCCCAAAAAAAGCATTTTATGCCATTTTTAGGTTTTGTAGGGACTCCTGATGACGTTTTGAGACATCTCCTACAACTACAGCACCAGAATTGTACTGCTGAAGCAAGTCGGTTTTTTGGCATTTTTACGACAGGGTCCCCCCTTACGACATTTTAGCAAAAAATGTTTTTCTTAAAAAATGCATTTTCTTACATTTTCTTACATTTACGGGTTTAGTCGGGACTCCTGATGACGTTTTGAGACATCTCCTACAACTACAGCACCAGAATTGTGCTGCTGAAGCAAGTCTGTTTTTTGAATTTTTTTTTGTAAAAAAAAAGTTTTCCCAAAAAAAATATTTTATGCCATTTTTAGGTTTTGTAGGGACTCCTGATGACGTTTTGAGACATCTCCTACAACTACAGCACCAGAATTGTACTGCTGAAGCAAGTCGGTTTTTTGGCATTTTTACGACAGGGTCCCCCCTTACGACATTTTAGCAAAAAATGTTTTTCTTAAAAAATGCATTTTCTTACATTTTCTTACATTTACGGGTTTAGTCGGGACTCCTGATGACGTTTTGAGACATCTCCTACAACTACAGCACCAGAATTGTGCTGCTGAAGCAAGTCCGTTTTTTGGAATTTTTTTTTGTAAAAAAAGTTTTCCCAAAAAAAGCATTTTATGTCATTTTTGGGTTTTGTAGGGACTCCTGATGACGTTTTGAGACATCTCCTACAACTACAGCACCAGAATTGTACTGCTGAAGCAAGTCGGTTTTTTGGCATTTTTACGACAGGGTCCCCCCTTACGACATTTTAGCAAAAAATGTTTTTCTTAAAAAATGCATTTTCTTACATTTTCTTACATTTACGGGTTTAGTCGGGACTCCTGATGACGTTTTGAGACATCTCCTACAACTACAGCACCAGAATTGTGCTGCTGAAGCAAGTCTGTTTTTTGAATTTTTTTTTGTAAAAAAAAAGTTTTCCCAAAAAAAGCATTTTATGCCATTTTTAGGTTTTGTAGGGACTCCTGATGACGTTTTGAGACATCTCCTACAACTACAGCACCAGAATTGTGCTGCTGAAGCTAGTCTGTTTTTTTAATTTTTTTTTGTAAAATTTTTTTTTCCCAAAAAAAGCATTTTATGCCATTTTTAGGTTTTGTAGGGACTCCTGATGACGTTTTAAGACATCTCCTACAACTACAGCACCAGAATTGTGGTGGTGAAGCAAGTCTGTTTTTTGAATTTTTTTTTGTAAAAAAAAAGTTTTCCCAAAAAAAGCATTTTATGCCATTTTTAGGTTTTGTAGGGACTCCTGATGACGTTTTGAGACATCTCCTACAACTACAGCACCAGAATTGTACTGCTGAAGCAAGTCGGTTTTTTGGCATTTTTACGACAGGGTCCCCCCTTACGACATTTTAGCAAAAAATGTTTTTCTTAAAAAATGCATTTTCTTACATTTTCTTACATTTACGGGTTTAGTCGGGACTCCTGATGACGTTTTGAGACATCTCCTACAACTACAGCACCAGAATTGTGCTGCTGAAGCAAGTCTGTTTTTTGAATTTTTTTTTGTAAAAAAAAAGTTTTCCCAAAAAAAGCATTTTATGCCATTTTTAGGTTTTGTAGGGACTCCTGATGACGTTTTGAGACATCTCCTACAACTACAGCACCAGAATTGTGCTGCTGAAGCTAGTCTGTTTTTTTAATTTTTTTTTGTAAAATTTTTTTTTCCCAAAAAAAGCATTTTATGCCATTTTTAGGTTTTGTAGGGACTCCTGATGACGTTTTAAGACATCTCCTACAACTACAGCACCAGAATTGTGGTGGTGAAGCAAGTCTGTTTTTTGAATTTTTTTTTGTAAAAAAAAAGTTTTCCCAAAAAAAGCATTTTATGCCATTTTTAGGTTTTGTAGGGACTCCTGATGACGTTTTGAGACATCTCCTACAACTACAGCACCAGAATTGTACTGCTGAAGCAAGTCGGTTTTTTGGCATTTTTACGACAGGGTCCCCCCTTACGACATTTTAGCAAAAAATGTTTTTCTTAAAAAATGCATTTTCTTACATTTTCTTACATTTACGGGTTTAGTCGGGACTCCTGATGACGTTTTGAGACATCTCCTACAACTACAGCACCAGAATTGTGCTGCTGAAGCAAGTCTGTTTTTTGAATTTTTTTTTGTAAAAAAAAAGTTTTCCCAAAAAAAGCATTTTATGCCATTTTTAGGTTTTGTAGGGACTCCTGATGACGTTTTGAGACATCTCCTACAACTACAGCACCAGAATTGTACTGCTGAAGCAAGTCGTTTTTTTGGCATTTTTACGACAGGGTCCCCCCTTACGACATTTTAGCAAAAAATGTTTTTCGTAAAAAATGCATTTTCTTACATTTTCTTACATTTACGGGTTTAGTCGGGACTCCTGATGACGTTTTGAGACATCTCCTACAACTACAGCACCAGAATTGTGCTGCTGAAGCAAGTCTGTTTTTTGAATTTTTTTTTGTAAAAAAAAAGTTTTCCCAAAAAAAGCATTTTATGCCATTTTTAGGTTTTGTAGGGACTCCTGATGACGTTTTAAGACATCTCCTACAACTACAGCACCAGAATTGTGCTGCTGAAGCAAGTCAGTTTTTGGGCATTTTTACGACAGGGTCCCCCCTTACGACATTTAAGCAAAAAATGTTTTTCGTAAAAAATGCATTTTCTTACATTTTCTTACATTTACGGGTTTAGTCGGGACTCCTGATGACGTTTTGAGACATCTCCTACAACTACAGCACCAGAATTGTGCTGCTGAAGCAAGTCTGTTTTTTGAATTTTTTTTTGTAAAAAAAAAGTTTTCCCAAAAAAAGCATTTTATGCCAGTTTTAGGTTTTGTAGGGACTCCTGATGACGTTTTGAGACATCTCCTACAACTACAGCACCAGAATTGTGCTGCTGAAGCAAGTCAGTTTTTTGGCATTTTTACGACAGGGTCCCCCCTTACGACATTTTAGCAAAAAACGTTTTTCTTAAAAAATGCATTTTCTTACATTTTCTTACATTTACGGGTTTAGTCGGGACTCCTGATGACGTTTTGAGACATCTCCTACAACTACAGCACCAGAATTGTACTGCTGAAGCAAGTCCGTTTTTTGGCATTTTTACGACAGGGTCCCCCCTTACGACATTTTAGCAAAAAATGCTTTTCGTAAAAAATGCATTTTCTTACATTTTCTTACATTTACGGGTTTAGTCGGGACTCCTGATGACGTTTTGAGACATCTCCTACAACTACAGCACCAGAATTGTGGTGCTGAAGCAAGTCTGTTTTTTGAATTTTTTTTTGTAAAAAAAAAGTTTTCCCAAAAAAAGCATTTTATGCCATTTTTAGGTTTTGTAGGGACTCCTGATGACGTTTTGAGACATCTCCTACAACTACAGCACCAGAATTGTACTGCTGAAGCAAGTCGGTTTTTTGGCATTTTTACGACAGGGTCCCCCCTTACGACATTTTAGCAAAAAATGTTTTTCTTAAAAAATGCATTTTCTTACATTTTCTTACATTTACGGGTTTAGTCGGGACTCCTGATGACGTTTTGAGACATCTCCTACAACTACAGCACCAGAATTGTGCTGCTGAAGCAAGTCTGTTTTTTGAATTTTTTTTTGTAAAAAAAAAGTTTTCCCAAAAAAAGCATTTTATGCCATTTTTAGGTTTTGTAGGGACTCCTGATGACGTTTTGAGACATCTCCTACAACTACAGCACCAGAATTGTACTGCTGAAGCAAGTCGGTTTTTTGGCATTTTTACGACAGGGTCCCCCCTTACGACATTTTAGCAAAAAATGTTTTTCGTAAAAAATGCATTTTCTTACATTTTCTTACATTTACGGGTTTAGTCGGGACTCCTGATGACGTTTTGAGACATCTCCTACAACTACAGCACCAGAATTGTGCTGCTGAAGCAAGTCTGTTTTTGGAATTTTTTTTTGTAAAAAAAAAGTTTTCCCAAAAAAAGCATTTTATGCCATTTTTAGGTTTTGTAGGGACTCCTGATGACGTTTTGAGACATCTCCTACAACTACAGCACCAGAATTGTACTGCTGAAGCAAGTCGGTTTTTTGGCATTTTTACGACAGGGTCCCCCCTTACGACATTTTAGCAAAAAATGTTTTTCTTAAAAAATGCATTTTCTTACATTTTCTTACATTTACGGGTTTAGTCGGGACTCCTGATGACGTTTTGAGACATCTCCTACAACTACAGCACCAGAATTGTGCTGCTGAAGAAAGTCCGTTTTTTGGAATTTTTTTTTGTAAAAAAAGTTTTCCCCAAAAAAGCATTTTATGTCATTTTTGGGTTTTGTAGGGACTCCTGATGACGTTTTGAGACATCTCCTACAACTACAGCACCAGAATTGTACTGCTGAAGCAAGTCGGTTTTTTGGCATTTTTACGACAGGGTCCCCCCTTACGACATTTTAGCAAAAAATGTTTTTCTTAAAAAATGCATTTTCTTACATTTTCTTACATTTACGGGTTTAGTCGGGACTCCTGATGACGTTTTGAGACATCTCCTACAACTACAGCACCAGAATTGTGCTGCTGAAGCAAGTCTGTTTTTTGAATTTTTTTTTGTAAAAAAAAAGTTTTCCCAAAAAAAGCATTTTATGCCATTTTTAGGTTTTGTAGGGACTCCTGATGACGTTTTGAGACATCTCCTACAACTACAGCACCAGAATTGTACTGCTGAAGCAAGTCGTTTTTTTGGCATTTTTACGACAGGGTCCCCCCTTACGACATTTTAGCAAAAAATGTTTTTCGTAAAAAATGCATTTTCTTACATTTTCTTACATTTTCTTACATTTACGGGTTTAGTCGGGACTCCTGATGACGTTTTGAGACATCTCCTACAACTACAGCACCAGAATTGTGCTGCTGAAGCAAGTCCGTTTTTTGGAATTTTTTTTTGTAAAAAAAGTTTTCCCAAAAAAAGCATTTTATGCCATTTTTAGGTTTTGTAGGGACTCCTGATGACGTTTTAAGACATCTCCTACAACTACAGCACCAGAATTGTGCTGCTGAAGCAAGTCAGTTTTTGGGCATTTTTACGACAGGGTCCCCCCTTACGACATTTTAGCAAAAAATGTTTTTCGTAAAAAATGCATTTTCTTACATTTTCTTACATTTACGGGTTTAGTCGGGACTCCTGATGACGTTTTGAGACATCTCCTACAACTACAGCACCAGAATTGTGCTGCTGAAGCAAGTCTGTTTTTTGAATTTTTTTTTGTAAAAAAAAAGTTTTCCCAAAAAAAGCATTTTATGCCATTTTTAGGTTTTGTAGGGACTCCTGATGACGTTTTGAGACATTTCCTACAACTACAGCACCAGAATTGTACTGCTGAAGCAAGTCGTTTTTTTGGCATTTTTACGACAGGGTCCCCCTTTACGACATTTTAGCAAAAAATGTTTTTCGTAAAAAATGCATTTTCTTACATTTTCTTACATTTACGGGTTTAGTCGGGACTCCTGATGACGTTTTGAGACATCTCCTACAACTACAGCACCAGAATTGTGCTGCTGAAGCTAGTCTGTTTTTTGAATTTTTTTTTGTAAAAAAAAAGTTTTCCCAAAAAAAGCATTTTATGCCATTTTTAGGTTTTGTAGGGACTCCTGATGACGTTTTAAGACATCTCCTACAACTACAGCACCAGAATTGTGCTGCTGAAGCAAGTCGTTTTTTTGGAATTTTTACGACAGGGTCCCCCCTTACGACATTTTAGCAAAAAATGTTTTTCGTAAAAAATGCATTTTCTTACATTTTCTTACATTTACGGGTTTAGTCGGGACTCCTGATGACGTTTTGAGACATCTCCTACAACTACAGCACCAGAGTTGTGGTGCTGAAGCAAGTCAGTTTTTTGGAATTTTTACGACAGGGTCCCCCCTTACGACATTTTAGCAAAAAATGTTTTTCGTAAAAAATGCATTTTCTTACATTTTCTTACATTTACGGGTTTAGTCGGGACTCCTGATGACGTTTTGAGACATCTCCTACAACTACAGCACCAGAATTGTGGTGCTGAAGCAAGTCTGTTTTTTGAATTTTTTTTTGTAAAAAAAAAGTTTTCCCAAAAAAAGCATTTTATGCCATTTTTAGGTTTTGTAGGGACTCCTGATGACGTTTTGAGACATCTCCTACAACTACAGCACCAGAATTGTACTGCTGAAGCAAGTCGGTTTTTTGGCATTTTTACGACAGAGTCCCCCCTTACGACATTTTAGCAAAAAATGTTTTTCTTAAAAAATGCATTTTCTTACATTTTCTTACATTTACGGGTTTAGTCGGGACTCCTGATGACGTTTTGAGACATCTCCTACAACTACAGCACCAGAATTGTGCTGCTGAAGCAAGTCTATTTTTTGAATTTTTTTTTGTAAAAAAAAAGTTTTCCAAAAAAAAGCATTTTATGCCATTTTTAGGTTTTGTAGGGACTCCTGATGACGTTTTGAGACATCTCCTACAACTACAGCACCAGAATTGTGCTGCTGAAGCAAGTCTATTTTTTGAATTTTTTTTTGTAAAAAAAAAGTTTTCCAAAAAAAAGCATTTTATGCCATTTTTAGGTTTTGTAGGGACTCCTGATGACGTTTTGAGACATCTCCTACAACTACAGCACCAGAATTGTACTGCTGAAGCAAGTCGGTTTTTTGGCATTTTTACGACAGGGTCCCCCCTTACGACATTTTAGCAAAAAATGTTTTTCGTAAAAAATGCATTTTCTTACATTTTCTTACATTTAAGGGTTTTGTCGGGACTCCTAATGACGTTTTGAGACATCTCCTACAACTACAGCACCAGAATTGTGCTGCTGAAGCAAGTCTGTTTTTTGAATTTTTTTTTGTAAAAAAAAAGTTTTCCCAAAAAAAGCATTTTATGCCATTTTTAGGTTTTGTAGGGAAACCTGATGACGTTTTGAGACATCTCCTACAACTACAGCACCAGAATTGTGCTGCTGAAGCAAGTCCGTTTTTTGGAAAAAAATTTTGTAAAAAAAGTTTTCCCAAAAAAAGCATTTTATGTCATTTTTAGGTTTTGTAGGGACTCCTGATGACGTTTTAAGACATCTCCTACAACTACAGCACCAGAATTGTGCTGCTGAAGCACGTCAGTTTTTGGGCATTTTTACGACAGGGTCCCCCCTTACGACATTTTAGCAAAAAATGTTTTTCGTAAAAAATGCATTTTCTTACATTTTCTTACATTTACGGGTTTAGTCGGGACTCCTGATGACGTTTTGAGACATCTCCTACAACTACAGCACCAGAATTGTGCTGCTGAAGCAAGTCTGTTTTTTGAATTTTTTTTTGTAAAAAAAAAGTTTTCCCAAAAAAAGCATTTTATGCCATTTTTAGGTTTTGTAGGGACTCCTGATGACGTTTTGAGACATCTCCTACAACTACAGCACCAGAATTGTGCTGCTGAAGCAAGTCCGTTTTTTGGCATTTTTACGACAGGGTCCCTCCCCCCTTACGACATTTTAGCAAAAAACGTTTTTCGTAAAAAATGCATTTTCTTCCATTTTCTTACATTTACGGGTTTAGTCGGGACTCCTGATGACGTTTTGAGACATCTCCTACAACTACAGCACCAGAATTGTGCTGCTGAAGCAAGTCTGTTTTTTGAATTTTTTTTTGTAAAAAAAAAGTTTTCCCAAAAAAAGCATTTTATGCCATTTTTGGGTTTTGTAGGGAAACCTGATGACGTTTTGAGACATCTCCTACAACTACAGCACCAGAATTGTACTGCTGAAGCAAGTCGGTTTTTTGGCATTTTTACGACAGGGTCCCTCCCCCCTTACGACATTTTAGCAAAAAATGTTTTTCGTAAAAAATGCATTTTCTTACATTTTCTTACATTTACGGGTTTAGTCGGGACTCCTGATGACGTTTTGAGACATCTCCTACAACTACAGCACCAGAATTGTGCTGCTGAAGCGAGTCCGTTTTATGGAATTTTTTTTTTTTTTTTAAAGTTTTCCCAAAAAAAGCATTTTATGCCATTTTTAGGTTTTGTAGGGACTCCTGATGACGTTTTAAGACATCTCCTACAACTACAGCACCAGAATTGTGCTGCTGAAGCAAGTCAGTTTTTGGGCATTTTTACGACAGGGTCCCCCCTTACGACATTTTAGCAAAAAACGTTTTTCTTAAAAAATAAATTTTCTTACATTTTCTTACATTTACGGGTTTAGTCGGGACTCCTGATGACGTTTTGAGACATCTCCTACAACTACAGCACCAGAATTGTACTGCTGAAGCAAGTCCGTTTTTTGGCATTTTTACGACAGGGTCCCCCCTTACGACATTTTAGCAAAAAATGTTTTTCTTAAAAAATGCATTTTCTTACATTTTCTTACATTTACGGGTTTAGTCGGGACTCCTGATGACGTTTTGAGACATCTCCTACAACTACAGCACCAGAATTGTGCTGCTGAAGCAAGTCTGTTTTTTGAATTTTTTTTTGTAAAAAAAAAGTTTTCCCAAAAAGAGCATTTTATGCCATTTTTAGGTTTTGTAGGGACTCCTGATGACGTTTTGAGACATCTCCTACAACTACAGCACCAGAATTGTACTGCTGAAGCAAGTCGGTTTTTTGGCATTTTTACGACATTTTAGCAAAAAATGTTTTTCGTAAAAAATGCATTTTCTTACATTTTCTTACATTTACGGGTTTAGTCGGGACTCCTGATGACGTTTTGAGACATCTCCTACAACTACAGCACCAGAATTGTGCTGCTGAAGCAAGTCCGTTTTATGGAATTTTTTTTTGTAAAAAAAGTTTTCCCAAAAAAAGCATTTTATGCCATTTTTAGGTTTTGTAGGGACTCCTGATGACGTTTTAAGACATCTCCTACAACTACAGCACCAGAATTGTGCTGCTGAAGCAAGTCAGTTTTTGGGCATTTTTACGACAGGGTCCCCCCTTACGACATTTTAGCAAAAAACGTTTTTCTTAAAAAATAAATTTTCTTACATTTTCTTACATTTACGGGTTTAGTCGGGACTCCTGATGACGTTTTGAGACATCTCCTACAACTACAGCACCAGAATTGTACTGCTGAAGCAAGTCCGTTTTTTGGCATTTTTACGACAGGGTCCCCCCTTACGACATTTTAGCAAAAAATGTTTTTCTTAAAAAATGCATTTTCGTACATTTTCTTACATTTACGGGTTTAGTCGGGACTCCTGATGACGTTTTGAGACATCTCCTACAACTACAGCACCAGAATTGTGCTGCTGAAGCAAGTCTGTTTTTTGAATTTTCTTTTGTAAAAAAAAAGTTTTCCCAAAAAGAGCATTTTATGCCATTTTTAGGTTTTGTAGGGACTCCTGATGACGTTTTAAGACATCTCCTACAACTACAGCACCAGAATTGTGCTGCTGAAGCAAGTCAGTTTTTTGGCATTTTTACGACAGGGTCCCCCCTTACGACATTTTAGCAAAAAATGTTTTTCGTAAAAAATGCATTTTCTTACATTTTCTTACATTTACGGGTTTAGTCGGGACTCCTGATGACGTTTTGAGACATCTCCTACAACTACAGCACCAGAATTGTGCTGCTGAAGCAAGTCTGTTTTTTGAAATTTTTTTTGTAAAAAAAAAGTTTTCCCAAAAAAAGCATTTTATGCCATTTTTAGGTTTTGTAGGGACTCCTGATGACGTTTTGAGACATCTCCTACAACTACAGCACCAGAATTGTACTGCTGAAGCAAGTCGGTTTTTTGGCATTTTTACGACAGGGTCCCCCCTTACGACATTTTAGCAAAAAATGTTTTTCGTAAAAAATGCATTTTCTTACATTTTCTTACATTTACGGGTTTAGTCGGGACTCCTGATGACGTTTTGAGACATCTCCTACAACTACAGCACCAGAATTGTGCTGCTGAAGCAAGTCTGTTTTTTTAATTTTTTTTTGTAAAAAAAAAGTTTTCCCAAAAAAAGCATTTTATGCCATTTTTAGGTTTTGTAGGGACTCCTGATGACGTTTTGAGACATCTCCTACAACTACAGCACCAGAATTGTACTGCTGAAGCAAGTCGTTTTTTTGGCATTTTTACGACAGGGTCCCCCCTTACGACATTTTAGCAAAAAATGTTTTTCGTAAAAAATGCATTTTCTTACATTTTCTTACATTTACGGGTTTAGTCGGGACTCCTGATGACGTTTTCAGACATCTCCTACAACTACAGCACCAGAATTGTGCTGCTGAAGCAAGTCCGTTTTTTGGAATTTTTTTTTGTAAAAAAAGTTTTCCCAAAAAAAGCATTTTATGCCATTTTTAGGTTTTGTAGGGACTCCTGATGACGTTTTGAGACATCTCCTACAACTACAGCACCAGAATTGTACTGCTGAAGCAAGTCGGTTTTTTGGCATTTTTACGACAGGGTCCCCCCTAACGACATTTTAGCAAAAAATGTTTTTCTTAAAAAATGCATTTTCTTACATTTTCTTACATTTACGGGTTTAGTCGGTACTCCTGATGACGTTTTGAGACATCTCCTACAACTACAGCACCAGAATTGTGCTGCTGAAGCAAGTCCGTTTTTTGGAATTTTTTTTTGTAAAAAAAAAGTTTTCCCAAAAAAAGCATTTTATGCCATTTTTAGGTTTTGTAGGGACTCCTGATGACGTTTTGAAACATCTCCTACAACTACAGCACCAGAATTGTACTGCTGAAGCAAGTCGGTTTTTTGGCATTTTTACGACAGGGTCTCCCCCCTTACGACATTTTAGCAAAAAATGTTTTTCTTAAAAAATGCATTTTCTTACATTTTCTTACATTTACGGGTTTAGTCGGGACTCCTGATGACGTTTTGAGACATCTCCTACAACTACAGCACCAGAATTGTGCTGCTGAAGCAAGTCCGTTTTTTGGAATTTTTTTTTGTAAAAAAAAAGTTTTCCCAAAAAAAGCATTTTATGCCATTTTTAGGTTTTGTAGCGACTCCTGATGACGTTTTAAGACATCTCCTACAACTACAGCACCAGAATTGTGCTGCTGAAGCAAGTCAGTTTTTTGGCATTTTTACGACAGGGTCCCCCCTTACGACATTTTAGCAAAAAAATGTTTTCTTAAAAAATGCATTTTCTTACATTTTCTTACATTTACGGGTTTAGTCTGGACTCCTGATGACGTTTTGAGACATCTCCTACAACTACAGCACCAGAATTGTGCTGCTGAAGCAAGTCTGTTTTTTGAATTTTTTTTTGTAAAAAAAAAGTTTTCCCAAAAAAAGCATTTTATGCCATTTTTGGGTTTTGTAGGGACTCCTGATGACGTTTTGAGACATCTCCTACAACTACAGCACCAGAATTGTACTGCTGAAGCAAGTCGGTTTTTTGGCATTTTTACGACAGGGTCCCCCCTTACGACATTTTAGCAAAAAATGTTTTTCGTAAAAAATGCATTTTCTTACATTTTC
Source organism: Entelurus aequoreus (assembly GCF_033978785.1). Classification (NCBI taxonomy): domain Eukaryota; kingdom Metazoa; phylum Chordata; class Actinopteri; order Syngnathiformes; family Syngnathidae; genus Entelurus; species Entelurus aequoreus. Next base: position 949,819 of record NC_084757.1, on the reverse strand, counting down.
TTACATTTACGGGTTTAGTCGGGACTCCTGATGACGTTTTGAGACATCTCCTACAACTACAGCACCAGAATTGTGCTGCTGAAGCAAGTCCGTTTTTTGGAATTTTTTTTTGTAAAAAAAGTTTTCCCAAAAAAAGCATTTTATGCCATTTTTAGGTTTTGTAGGGACTCCTGATGACGTTTTGAGACATCTCCTACAACTACAGCACCAGAATTGTACTGCTGAAGCAAGTCGGTTTTTTGGCATTTTTACGACAGGGTCCCCCCTTACGACATTTTAGCAAAAAATGTTTTTCTTAAAAAATGCATTTTCTTACATTTACGGGTTTAGTCGGTACTCCTGATGACGTTTTGAGACATCTCCTACAACTACAGCACCAGAATTGTGCTGCTGAAGCAAGTCCGTTTTTTGGAATTTTTTTTTGTAAAAAAAAAGTTTTCCCAAAAAAAGCATTTTATGCCATTTTTAGGTTTTGTAGGGACTCCTGATGACGTTTTGAAACATCTCCTACAACTACAGCACCAGAATTGTACTGCTGAAGCAAGTCGGTTTTTTGGCATTTTTACGACAGGGTCGCCCCCCTTACGACATTTTAGCAAAAAATGTTTTTCTTAAAAAATGCATTTTCTTACATTTTCTTACATTTACAGGTTTAGTCGGGACTCCTGATGACGTTTTGAGACATCTCCTACAACTACAGCACCAGAATTGTGCTGCTGAAGCAAGTCCGTTTTTTGGAATTTTTTTTTGTAAAAAAAAAGTTTTCCCAAAAAAAGCATTTTATGCCATTTTTAGGTTTTGTAGCGACTCCTGATGACGTTTTAAGACATCTCCTACAACTACAGCACCAGAATTGTGCTGCTGAAGCAAGTCAGTTTTTTGGCATTTTTACGACAGGGTCCCCCCTTACGACATTTTAGCAAAAAAATTTTTTCTTAAAAAATGCATTTTCTTACATTTTCTTACATTTACGGGTTTAGTCTGGACTCCTGATGACGTTTTGAGACATCTCCTACAACTACAGCACCAGAATTGTGCTGCTGAAGCAAGTCTGTTTTTTGAATTTTTTTTTGTAAAAAAAAAGTTTTCCCAAAAAAAGCATTTTATGCCATTTTTGGGTTTTGTAGGGACTCCTGATGACGTTTTGAGACATCTCCTACAACTACAGCACCAGAATTGTACTGCTGAAGCAAGTCGGTTTTTTGGCATTTTTACGACAGGGTCCCCCCTTACGACATTTTAGCAAAAAATGTTTTTCTTAAAAAATGCATTTTCTTACATTTTCTTACATTTACGGGTTTAGTCGGGACTCCTGATGACGTTTCGAGACATCTCCTACAACTACAGCACCAGAATTGTACTGCTGAAGCAAGTCGGTTTTTTGGCATTTTTACGACAGGGTCCCCCCTTATGACATTTTAGCAAAAAATGTTTTTCGTAAAAAATGCATTTTCTTACATTTTCTTACATTTACGGGTTTAGTCGGGACTCCTGATGACGTTTTGAGACATCTCCTACAACTACAGCACCAGAATTGTGCTGCTGAAGCAAGTCCGTTTTTTGGAATTTTTTTTTGTAAAAAAAGTTTTCCCAAAAAAAGCATTTTATGCCATTTTTAGGTTTTGTAGGGACTCCTGATGACGTTTTAAGACATCTCCTACAACTACAGCACCAGAATTGTGCTGCTGAAGCAAGTCAGTTTTTGGGCATTTTTACGACAGGGTCCCCCCTTACGACATTTAAGCAAAAAATTTTTTTTCGTAAAAAATGCATTTTCTTACATTTTCTTACATTTACGGGTTTAGTCGGGACTCCTGATGACGTTTTGAGACATCTCCTACAACTACAGCACCAGAATTGTACTGCTGAAGCAAGTCGTTTTTTTGGCATTTTTACGACATTTTAGCAAAAAATGTTTTTCGTAAAAAATGCATTTTCTTACATTTTCTTACATTTACGGGTTTAGTCGGGACTCCTGATGACGTTTTGAGACATCTCCTACAACTACAGCACCAGAATTGTGCTGCTGAAGCAAGTCTGTTTTTTGAATTTTTTTTTGTAAAAAAAAAGTTTTCCCAAAAAAAGCATTTTATGCCATTTTTAGGTTTTGTAGGGACTCCTGATGACGTTTTGAGACATTTCCTACAACTACAGCACCAGAATTGTACTGCTGAAGCAAGTCGGTTTTTTGGCATTTTTACGACAGGGTCCCCCCTTACGACATTTTAGCAAAAAACGTTTTTCTTAAAAAATGCATTTTCTTACATTTACGGGTTTAGTCGGGACTCCTGATGACGTTTTGAGACATCTCCTACAACTACAGCACCAGAATTGTACTGCTGAAGCAAGTCGGTTTTTTGGCATTTTTACGACAGGGTCCCCCCTTACGACATTTTAGCAAAAAATGTTTTTCTTAAAAAATGCATTTTCTTACATTTTCTTACATTTACGGGTTTAGTCGGGACTCCTGATGACGTTTTGAGACATCTCCTACAACTACAGCACCAGAATTGTGCTGCTGAAGCAAGTCCGTTTTTTGGAAATTTTTTTTGTAAAAAAAGTTTTCCCAAAAAAAGCATTTTATGTCATTTTTTGGTTTTGTAGGGACTCCTGATGACGTTTTGAGACATCTCCTACAACTACAGCACCAGAATTGTACTGCTGAAGCAAGTCGGTTTTTTGGCATTTTTACGACAGGGTCCCCCCTTACGACATTTTAGCAAAAAATGTTTTTCTTAAAAAATGCATTTTCTTACATTTTCTTACATTTACGGGTTTAGTCGGGACTCCTGATGACGTTTTGAGACATCTCCTACAACTACAGCACCAGAATTGTGCTGCTGAAGCAAGTCCGTTTTTTGGAAATTTTCTTTGTAAAAAAAGTTTTCCCAAAAAAAGCATTTTATGTCATTTTTGGGTTTTGTAGGGACTCCTGATGACGTTTTGAGACATCTCCTACAACTACAGCACCAGAATTGTACTGCTGAAGCAAGTCGGTTTTTTGGCATTTTTACGACAGGGTCCCCCCTTACGACATTTTAGCAAAAAATGTTTTTCTTAAAAAATGCATTTTCTTACATTTTCTTACATTTACGGGTTTAGTCGGGACTCCTGATGACGTTTTGAGACATCTCCTACAACTACAGCACCAGAATTGTGCTGCTGAAGCAAGTCTGTTTTTTGAATTTTTTTTTGTAAAAAAAAAGTTTTCCCAAAAAAAGCATTTTATGCCATTTTTAGGTTTTGTAGGGACTCCTGATGACGTTTTGAGACATCTCCTACAACTACAGCACCAGAATTGTACTGCTGAAGCAAGTCGGTTTTTTGGCATTTTTACGACATTTTAGCAAAAAATGTTTTTCGTAAAAAATGCATTTTCTTACATTTTCTTACATTTACGGGTTTAGTCGGGACTCCTGATGACGTTTTGAGACATCTCCTACAACTACAGCACCAGAATTGTGCTGCTGAAGCAAGTCTGTTTTTTGAAATTTTTTTTGTAAAAAAAAAGTTTTCCCAAAAAAAGCATTTTATGCCATTTTTAGGTTTTGTAGGGACTCCTGATGACGTTTTGAGACATTTCCTACAACTACAGCACCAGAATTGTACTGCCGAAGCAAGTCGGTTTTTTGGCATTTTTACGACAGGGTCCCCCCTTACGACATTTTAGCAAAAAATGTTTTTCTTAAAAAATGCATTTTCTTACATTTTCTTACATTTACGGGTTTAGTCGGGACTCCTGATGACGTTTTGAGACATCTCCTACAACTACAGCACCAGAATTGTGCTGCTGAAGCAAGTCCGTTTTTTGGAAATTTTTTTTGTAAAAAAAGTTTTCCCAAAAAAAGCATTTTATGTCATTTTTGGGTTTTGTAGGGACTCCTGATGACGTTTTGAGACATCTCCTACAACTACAGCACCAGAATTGTACTGCTGAAGCAAGTCGGTTTTTTGGCATTTTTACGACAGGGTCCCCCCTTACGACATTTTAGCAAAAAATGTTTTTCTTAAAAAATGCATTTTCTTACATTTTCTTACATTTACGGGTTTAGTCGGGACTCCTGATGACGTTTTGAGACATCTCCTACAACTACAGCACCAGAATTGTGCTGCTGAAGCAAGTCTGTTTTTTGAATTTTTTTTTGTAAAAAAAAAGTTTTCCCAAAAAAAGCATTTTATGCCATTTTTAGGTTTTGTAGGGACTCCTGATGACGTTTTGAGACATCTCCTACAACTACAGCACCAGAATGGTACAAGTCGGTTTTTTGGCATTTTTACGACAGGGTCCCCCCTTACGACATTTTAGCAAAAAATGTTTTTCTTAAAAAATGCATTTTCTTACATTTTCTTACATTTACGGGTTTAGTCGGGACTCCTGATGACGTTTTGAGACATCTCCTACAACTACAGCACCAGAATTGTGCTGCTGAAGCAAGTCCGTTTTTTGGAATTTTTACGACAGGGTCCCTCCCCCCTTACGACATTTTAGCAAAAAATGTTTTTCGTAAAAAATGCATTTTCTTACATTTTCTTACATTTACGGGTTTAGTCGGGACTCCTGATGACGTTTTGAGACATCTCCTCCAACTACAGCACCAGAATTGTGCTGCTGAAGCAAGTCTGTTTTTTGAATTTTTTTTTGTAAAAAAAAAGTTTTCCCAAAAAAAGCATTTTATGCCATTTTTAGGTTTTGTAGGGACTCCTGATGACGTTTTGAGACATCTCCTACAACTACAGCACCAGAATTGTACTGCTGAAGCAAGTCGGTTTTTTGGCATTTTTACGACAGGGTCCCCCCTTACGACATTTTAGCAAAAAATGTTTTTCTTAAAAAATGCATTTTCTTACATTTTCTTACATTTACGGGTTTAGTCGGTACTCCTGATGACGTTTTGAGACATCTCCTACAACTACAGCACCAGAATTGTGCTGCTGAAGCAAGTCTGTTTTTTGGAATTTTTTTTTGTAAAAAAAAAGTTTTCCCAAAAAAAGCATTTTATGCCATTTTTAGGTTTTGTAGGGACTCCTGATGACGTTTTGAGACATCTCCTACAACTACAGCACCAGAATTGTGCTGCTGAAGCAAGTCAGTTTTTTGGAATTTTTACGACAGGGTCCCCCCTTACGACATTTTAGCAAAAAATGTTTTTCTTAAAAAATGCATTTTCTTACATTTTCTTACATTTACGGGTTTAGTCGGGACTCCTGATGACGTTTTGAGACATCTCCTACAACTACAGCACCAGAATTGTGCTGCTGAAGCAAGTCCGTTTTTTGGAATTTTTTTTTGTAAAAAAAAAGTTTTCCCAAAAAAAGCATTTTCTGCCATTTTTAGGTTTTGTAGGGACTCCTGATGACGTTTTGAGACATCTCCTACAACTACAGCACCAGAATTGTACTGCTGAAGCAAGTCGGTTTTTTGGCATTTTTACGACAGGGTCCCCCCTTACGACATTTTAGCAAAAAATGTTTTTCTTAAAAAATGCATTTTCTTACATTTTCTTACATTTACGGGTTTAGTCGGGACTCCTGATGACGTTTTGAGACATCTCCTACAACTACAGCACCAGAATTGTGCTGCTGAAGCAAGTCCGTTTTTTGGAAATTTTCTTTGTAAAAAAAGTTTTCCCAAAAAAAGCATTTTATGTCATTTTTGGGTTTTGTAGGGACTCCTGATGACGTTTTGAGACATCTCCTACAACTACAGCACCAGAATTGTACTGCTGAAGCAAGTCGGTTTTTTGGCATTTTTACGACAGGGTCCCCCCTTACGACATTTTAGCAAAAAATGTTTTTCTTAAAAAATGCATTTTCTTACATTTTCTTACATTTACGGGTTTAGTCGGGACTCCTGATGACGTTTTGAGACATCTCCTACAACTACAGCACCAGAATTGTGCTGCTGAAGCAAGTCTGTTTTTTGAATTTTTTTTTGTAAAAAAAAAGGTTTCCCAAAAAAAGCATTTTATGCCATTTTTAGGTTTTGTAGGGACTCCTGATGACGTTTTGAGACATCTCCTACAACTACAGCACCAGAATTGTACTGCTGAAGCAAGTCGGTTTTTTGGCATTTTTACGACATTTTAGCAAAAAATGTTTTTCGTAAAAAATGCATTTTCTTACATTTTCTTACATTTACGGGTTTAGTCGGGACTCCTGATGACGTTTTCAGACATCTCCTACAACTACAGCACCAGAATTGTGCTGCTGAAGCAAGTCTGTTTTTTGAAATTTTTTTTGTAAAAAAAAAGTTTTCCCAAAAAAAGCATTTTATGCCATTTTTAGGTTTTGTAGGGACTCCTGATGACGTTTTGAGACATCTCCTACAACTACAGCACCAGAATTGTAGTGCTGAAGCAAGTCGTTTTTTTGGCATTTTTTCGACAGGGTCCCCCCTTACGACATTTTAGCAAAAAATGTTTTTCGTAAAAAATGCATTTTCTTACATTTTCTTACATTTACGGATTTAGTCGGGACTCCTGATGACGTTTTGAGACATCTCCTACAACTACAGCACCAGAATTGTGCTGCTGAAGCAAGTCTGTTTTTTGAATTTTTTTTTGTAAAAAAAAAGTTTTCCCAAAAAAGCATTTTATGCCATTTTTAGGTTTTGTAGGGACTCCTGATGACGTTTTGAGACATCTCCTACAACTACAGCACCAGAATTGTACTGCTGAAGCAAGTCGTTTTTTTGGCATTTTTTCGACAGGGTCCCCCCTTACGACATTTTAGCAAAAAATGTTTTTCGTAAAAAATGCATTTTCTTACATTTTCTTACATTTACGGATTTAGTCGGGACTCCTGATGACGTTTTGAGACATCTCCTACAACTACAGCACCAGAATTGTGCTGCTGAAGCAAGTCTGTTTTTTGAATTTTTTTTTGTAAAAAAAAAGTTTTCCCAAAAAAGCATTTTATGCCATTTTTAGGTTTTGTAGGGACTCCTGATGACGTTTTGAGACATCTCCTACAACTACAGCACCAGAATTGTACTGCTGAAGCAAGTCGGTTTTTTGGCATTTTTACGACAGGGTCCCCCCTTACGACATTTTAGCAAAAAATGTTTTTCTTAAAAAATGCATTTTCTTACATTTTCTTACATTTACGGGTTTAGTCGGGACTCCTGATGACGTTTTGAGACATCTCCTACAACTACAGCACCAGAATTGTGGTGCTGAAGCAAGTCTGTTTTTTGAATTTTTTTTTGTAAAAAAAAAGTTTTCCCAAAAAAAGCATTTTATGCCATTTTTAGGTTTTGTAGGGACTCCTGATGACGTTTTGAGACATCTCCTACAACTACAGCACCAGAATTGTACTGCTGAAGCAAGTCGGTTTTTTGGCATTTTTACGACATTTTAGCAAAAAATGTTTTTCGTAAAAAATGCATTTTCTTACATTTTCTTACATTTACGGGTTTAGTCGGGACTCCTGATGACGTTTTGAGACATCTCCTACAACTACAGCACCAGAATTGTGCTGCTGAAGCAAGTCTGTTTTTTGAATTTTTTTTTGTAAAAAAAAAGTTTTCCCAAAAAAAGCATTTTATGCCATTTTTAGGTTTTGTAGGGACTCCTGATGACGTTTTGAGACATTTCCTACAACTACAGCACCAGAATTGTACTGCCGAAGCAAGTCGGTTTTTTGGCATTTTTACGACAGGGTCCCCCCTTACGACATTTTAGCAAAAAATGTTTTTCTTAAAAAATGCATTTTCTTACATTTTCTTACATTTACGGGTTTAGTCGGGACTCCTGATGACGTTTTGAGACATCTCCTACAACTACAGCACCAGAATTGTGCTGCTGAAGCAAGTCCGTTTTTTGGAAAAAAATTTTGTAAAAAAAGTTTTCCCAAAAAAAGCATTTTATGTCATTTTTGGGTTTTGTAGGGACTCCTGATGACGTTTTGAGACATCTCCTACAACTACAGCACCAGAATTGTACTGCTGAAGCAAGTCGGTTTTTTGGCATTTTTACGACAGGGTCCCCCCTTACGACATTTTAGCAAAAAATGTTTTTCTTAAAAAATGCATTTTCTTACATTTTCTTACATTTACGGGTTTAGTCGGGACTCCTGATGACGTTTTGAGACATCTCCTACAACTACAGCACCAGAATTGTGCTGCTGAAGCAAGTCTGTTTTTTAAATTTTTTTTTGTAAAAAAAAAGTTTTCCCAAAAAAAGCATTTTATGCCATTTTTAGGTTTTGTAGGGACTCCTGATGACGTTTTGAGACATCTCCTACAACTACAGCACCAGAATTGTACAAGTCGGTTTTTTGGCATTTTTACGACAGGGTCCCCCCTTACGACATTTTAGCAAAAAATGTTTTTCTTAAAAAATGCATTTTCTTACATTTTCTTACATTTACGGGTTTAGTCGGGACTCCTGATGACGTTTTGAGACATCTCCTACAACTACAGCACCAGAATTGTACTGCTGAAGCAAGTCCGTTTTTTGGCATTTTTACGACAGGGTCCCCCCTTACGACATTTTAGCAAAAAATGTTTTTCGTAAAAAATGCATTTTCTTACATTTTCTTACATTTACGGGTTTAGTCGGGACTCCTGATGACGTTTTGAGACATCTCCTACAACTACAGCACCAGAATTGTGCTGCTGAAGCAAGTCTGTTTTTTGAATTTTTTTTTGTAAAAAAAAAGTTTTCCCAAAAAGAGCATTTCATGCCATTTTTAGGTTTTGTAGGGACTCCTGATGACGTTTTAAGACATCTCCTACAACTACAGCACCAGAATTGTGCTGCTGAAGCAAATCAGTTTTTTGGCATTTTTACGACAGGGTCCCCCCTTACGACATTTTAGCAAAAAATTTTTTTCTTAAAAAATGCATTTTCTTACATTTTCTTACATTTACGGGTTTAGTCGGGACTCCTGATGACGTTTTGAGACATCTCCTACAACTACAGCACCAGAATTGTGCTGCTGAAGCAAGTCCGTTTTTTGGAATTTTTACGACAGGGTCCCTCCCCCCTTACGACATTTTAGCAAAAAATGTTTTTCGTAAAAAATGCATTTTCTTACATTTTCTTACATTTACGGGTTTAGTCGGGACTCCTGATGACGTTTTGAGACATCTCCTCCAACTACAGCACCAGAATTGTGCTGCTGAAGCAAGTCTGTTTTTTGAATTTTTTTTTGTAAAAAAAAAAGTTTTCCCAAAAAAAGCATTTTATGCCATTTTTAGGTTTTGTAGGGACTCCTGATGACGTTTTGAGACATCTCCTACAACTACAGCACCAGAATTGTACTGCTGAAGCAAGTCGGTTTTTTGGCATTTTTACGACAGGGTCCCCCCTTACGACATTTTAGCAAAAAAAGTTTTTCTTAAAAAATGCATTTTCTTACATTTTCTTACATTTACGGGTTTAGTCGGGACTCCTGATGACGTTTTGAGACATCTCCTACAACTACAGCACCAGAATTGTGCTGCTGAAGGAAGTCTGTTTTTGGAATTTTTTTTTGTAAAAAAAAAGTTTTCCCAAAAAAAGCATTTTATGCCATTTTTAGGTTTTGTAGGGACTCCTGATGACGTTTTGAGACATCTCCTACAACTACAGCACCAGAATTGTGCTGCTGAAGCAAGTCAGTTTTTTGGAATTTTTACGACAGGGTCCCCCCTTACGACATTTTAGCAAAAAATGTTTTTCTTAAAAAATGCATTTTCTTACATTTTCTTACATTTACGGGTTTAGTCGGGACTCCTGATGACGTTTTGAGACATCTCCTACAACTACAGCACCAGAATTGTGCTGCTGAAGCAAGTCCGTTTTTTGGAATTTTTTTTTGTAAAAAAAAAGTTTTCCCAAAAAAAGCATTTTCTGCCATTTTTAGGTTTTGTAGCGACTCCTGATGACGTTTTAAGACATCTCCTACAACTACAGCACCAGAATTGTGCTGCTGAAGCAAGTCAGTTTTTTGGCATTTTTACGACAGGGTCCCCCCTTACGACATTTTAGCAAAAATGTTTTTTCTTAAAAAATGCATATTCTTACATTTTCTTACATTTACGGGTTTAGTCGGGACTCCTGATGACGTTTTGAGACATCTCCTACAACTACAGCACCAGAATTGTGCTGCTGAAGCAAGTCTGTTTTTTGAATTTTTTTTTGTAAAAAAAAAGTTTTCCCAAAAAAAGCATTTTATGCCATTTTTGGGTTTTGTAGGGACTCCTGATGACGTTTTGAGACATCTCCTACAACTACAGCACCAGAATTGTACTGCTGAAGCAAGTCGGTTTTTTGGCATTTTTACGACTGGGTCCCCCCTTACGACATTTTAGCAAAAAATGTTTTTCTTAAAAAATGCATTTTCTTACATTTTCTTACATTTACGGGTTTAGTCGGGACTCCTGATGACGTTTTGAGACATCTCCTACAACTACAGCACCAGAATTGTGCTGCTGAAGCAAGTCTGTTTTTGGAATTTTTTTTTGTAAAAAAAAAGTTTTCCCAAAAAAAGCATTTTATGCCATTTTTAGGTTTTGTAGGGACTCCTGATGACGTTTTGAGACATCTCCTACAACTACAGCACCAGAATTGTAGTGCTGAAGCAAGTCGTTTTTTTGGCATTTTTACGACAGGGCCCTTACGACATTTTAGCAAAAAATGTTTTTCGTAAAAAATGCATTTTCTTACATTTTCTTACATTTACGGGTTTAGTCGGGACTCCTGATGACGTTTTCAGACATCTCCTACAACTACAGCACCAGAATTATGCTGCTGAAGCAAGTCTGTTTTTTGAAAAAATTTTTGTAAAAAAAAAGTTTTCCCAAAAAAAGCATTTTATGCCATTTTTAGGTTTTGTAGGGACTCCTGATGACGTTTTGAGACATCTCCTACAACTACAGCACCAGAATTGTACTGCTGAAGCAAGTCGTTTTTTTGGCATTTTTTCGACAGGGTCCCCCCTTACGACATTTTAGCAAAAAATGTTTTTCGTAAAAAATGCATTTTCTTACATTTTCTTACATTTACGGATTTAGTCGGGACTCCTGATGACGTTTTGAGACATCTCCTACAACTACAGCACCAGAATTGTGCTGCTGAAGCAAGTCTGTTTTTTGAATTTTTTTTTGTAAAAAAAAAGTTTTCCCAAAAAAGCATTTTATGCCATTTTTAGGTTTTGTAGGGACTCCTGATGACGTTTTGAGACATCTCCTACAACTACAGCACCAGAATTGTACTGCTGAAGCAAGTCGGTTTTTTGGCATTTTTACGACAGGGTCCCCCCTTACGACATTTTAGCAAAAAATGTTTTTCTTAAAAAATGCATTTTCTTACATTTTCTTACATTTACGGGTTTAGTCGGGACTCCTGATGACGTTTTGAGACATCTCCTACAACTACAGCACCAGAATTGTGCTGCTGAAGCAGGTCTGTTTTTTGAATTTTTTTTTGTAAAAAAAAAGTTTTCCCAAAAAAAGCATTTTATGCCATTTTTAGGTTTTGTAGGGACTCCTGATGACGTTTTGAGACATCTCCTACAACTACAGCACCAGAATTGTACTGCTGAAGCAAGTCGTTTTTTTGGCATTTTTACGACAGGGTCCCCCCTTACGACATTTTAGCAAAAAATGTTTTTCGTAAAAAATGCATTTTCTTACATTTTCTTACATTTACGGGTTTAGTCGGGACTCCTGATGATGTTTTGAGACATCTCCTACAACTACAGCACCAGAATTGTGCTGCTGAAGCAAGTCTGTTTTTTGAATTTTTTTTTGTAAAAAAAAAGTTTTCCCAAAAAAAGCATTTTATGCCATTTTTAGGTTTTGTAGGGACTCCTGATGACGTTTTGAGACATCTCCTACAACTACAGCACCAGAATTGTACTGCTGAAGCAAGTCGGTTTTTTGGCATTTTTACGACAGGGTCCCCCCTTACGACATTTTAGCAAAAAATGTTTTTCGTTAAAAATGCATTTTCTTACATTTTCTTACATTTACGGGTTTAGTCGGGACTCCTGATGACGTTTTGAGACATCTCCTACAACTACAGCACCAGAATTGTGCTGCTGAAGCAAGTCTGTTTTTTGAATTTTTTTTTGTAAAAAAAAAGTTTTCCCAAAAAAAACATTTTATGCCAGTTTTAGGTTTTGTAGGGACTCCTGGTGACGTTTTGAGACATCTCCTACAACTACAGCACCAGAATTGTACTGCTGAAGCAAGTCGGTTTTTTGGCATTTTTACGACAGGGTCCCCCCTTACGACATTTTAGCAAAAAATGTTTTTCTTAAAAAATGCATTTTCTTACATTTTCTTACATTTACGGGTTTAGTCGGGACTCCTGATGACGTTTTGAGACATCTCCTACAACTACAGCACCAGAATTGTGCTGCTGAAGCAAGTCCGTTTTTTGGAATTTTTTTTTGTAAAAAAAGTTTTCCCAAAAAAAGCATTTTATGCCATTTTTAGGTTTTGTAGGGACTCCTGATGACGTTTTAAGACATCTCCTACAACTACAGCACCAGAATTGTGCTGCTGAAGCAAGTCAGTTTTTGGGCATTTTTACGACAGGGTCCCCCCTTACGACATTTAAGCAAAAAATGTTTTTCGTAAAAAATGCATTTTCTTACATTTACGGGTTTAGTCGGGACTCCTGATGACGTTTTGAGACATCTCCTACAACTACAGCACCAGAATTGTGCTGCTGAAGCAAGTCTGTTTTTTGAAAAAATTTTTGTAAAAAAAAAGTTTTCCCAAAAAAAGCATTTTATGCCATTTTTGGGTTTTGTAGGGACTCCTGATGACGTTTTGAGACATCTCCTACAACTACAGCACCAGAATTGTGCTGCTGAAGCAAGTCCGTTTTTTGGAATTTTTTTTTGTAAAAAAAGTTTTCCCAAAAAAAGCATTTTATGTCATTTTTGGGTTTTGTAGGGACTCCTGATGACGTTTTAAGACATCTCCTACAACTACAGCACCAGAATTGTGCTGCTGAAGCAAGTCTGTTTTTTGAATTTTTTTTTGTAAAAAAAAAGTTTTCCCAAAAAAAGCATTTTATGCCATTTTTGGGTTTTGTAGGGACTCCTGATGACGTTTTGAGACATCTCCTACAACTACAGCACCAGAATTGTACTGCTGAAGCAAGTCGGTTTTTTGGCATTTTTACGACAGGGTCCCCCCTTACGACATTTTAGCAAAAAATGTTTTTCGTAAAAAATGCATTTTCTTACATTTTCTTACATTTACGGGTTTAGTCGGGACTCCTGATGACGTTTTGAGACATCTCCTACAACTACAGCACCAGAATTGTGCTGCTGAAGCAAGTCTGTTTTTTGAATTTTTTTTTGTAAAAAAAAAGTTTTCCCAATAAAAGCATTTTATGCCATTTTTAGGTTTTGTAGGGACTCCTGATGACGTTTTGAGACATCTCCTACAACTACAGCACCAGAATTGTACTGCTGAAGCAAGTCGTTTTTTTGGCATTTTTACGACAGGGTCCCCCCTTATGACATTTTAGCAAAAAATGTTTTTCGTAAAAAATGCATTTTCTTACATTTTCTTACATTTACGGGTTTAGTCGGGACTCCTGATGACGTTTTGAGACATCTCCTGCAACTACAGCACCAGAATTGTACTGCTGAAGCAAGTCCGTTTTTTGGCATTTTTACGACAGGGTCCCCCCTTACGACATTTTAGCAAAAAATGTTTTTCTTAAAAAATGCATTTTCTTACATTTTGTTACATTTACGGGTTTAGTCGGGACTCCTGATGACGTTTTGAGACATCTCCTACAACTACAGCACCAGAATTGTGCTGCTGAAGCAAGTCTGTTTTTTGAATTTTTTTTTGTAAAAAAAAAGTTTTCCCAAAAAAGCATTTTATGCCATTTTTAGGTTTTGTAGGGACTCCTGATGACGTTTTGAGACATCTCCTACAACTACAGCACCAGAATTGTACTGCTGAAGCAAGTCGGTTTTTTGGCATTTTTACGACAGGGTCCCCCCTTACGACATTTTAGCAAAAAATGCTTTTCTTAAAAAATGCATTTTCTTACATTTTCTTACATTTACGGGTTTAGTCGGGACTCCTGATGACGTTTTGAGACATCTCCTACAACTACAGCACCAGAATTGTGGTGCTGAAGCAAGTCTGTTTTTTGAATTTTTTTTTGTAAAAAAAAAGTTTTCCCAAAAAAAGCATTTTATGCCATTTTTAGGTTTTGTAGGGACTCCTGATGACGTTTTGAGACATCTCCTACAACTACAGCACCAGAATTGTACTGCTGAAGCAAGTCGGTTTTTTGGCATTTTTACGACATTTTAGCAAAAAATGTTTTTCGTAAAAAATGCATTTTCTTACATTTTCTTACATTTACGGGTTTAGTCGGGACTCCTGATGACGTTTTGAGACATCTCCTACAACTACAGCACCAGAATTGTGCTGCTGAAGCAAGTCTGTTTTTTGAATTTTTTTTTGTAAAAAAAAAGTTTTCCCAAAAAAAGCATTTTATGCCATTTTTAGGTTTTGTAGGGACTCCTGATGACGTTTTGAGACATTTCCTACAACTACAGCACCAGAATTGTACTGCCGAAGCAAGTCGGTTTTTTGGCATTTTTACGACATTTTAGCAAAAAATGTTTTTCTTAAAAAATGCATTTTCTTACATTTTCTTACATTTACGGGTTTAGTCGGGACTCCTGATGACGTTTTGAGACATCTCCTACAACTACAGCACCAGAATTGTGCTGCTGAAGCAAGTCCGTTTTTTGGAAAAAATTTTTGTAAAAAAAGTTTTCCCAAAAAAAGCATTTTATGTCATTTTTGGGTTTTGTAGGGACTCCTGATGACGTTTTGAGACATCTCCTACAACTACAGCACCAGAATTGTACTGCTGAAGCAAGTCGGTTTTTTGGCATTTTTACGACAGGGTCCCCCCTTACGACATTTTAGCAAAAAATGTTTTTCTTAAAAAATGCATTTTCTTACATTTTCTTACATTTACGGGTTTAGTCGGGACTCCTGATGACGTTTTGAGACATCTCCTACAACTACAGCACCAGAATTGTACTGCTGAAGCAAGTCCGTTTTTTGGCATTTTTACGACAGGGTCCCCCCTTACGACATTTTAGCAAAAAATGTTTTTCGTAAAAAATGCATTTTCTTACATTTTCTTACATTTACGGGTTTAGTCGGGACTCCTGATGACGTTTTGAGACATCTCCTACAACTACAGCACCAGAATTGTGCTGCTGAAGCAAGTCTGTTTTTTGAATTTTTTTTTGTAAAAAAAAAGTTTTCCCAAAAAGAGCATTTCATGCCATTTTTAGGTTTTGTAGGGACTCCTGATGACGTTTTAAGACATCTCCTACAACTACAGCACCAGAATTGTGCTGCTGAAGCAAATCAGTTTTTTGGCATTTTTACGACATTTTAGCAAAAAAATTTTTTCTTAAAAAATGCATTTTCTTACATTTTCTTACATTTACGGGTTTAGTCGGGACTCCTGATGACGTTTTGAGACATCTCCTACAACTACAGCACCAGAATTGTGCTGCTGAAGCAAGTCCGTTTTTTGGAATTTTTACGACAGGGTCCCTCCCCCCTTACGACATTTTAGCAAAAAATGTTTTTCGTAAAAAATGCATTTTCTTACATTTTCTTACATTTACGGGTTTAGTCGGGACTCCTGATGACGTTTTGAGACATCTCCTCCAACTACAGCACCAGAATTGTGCTGCTGAAGCAAGTCTGTTTTTTGAATTTTTTTTTGTAAAAAAAAAGTTTTCCCAAAAAAAGCATTTTATGCCATTTTTAGGTTTTGTAGGGACTCCTGATGACGTTTTGAGACATCTCCTACAACTACAGCACCAGAATTGTACTGCTGAAGCAAGTCGGTTTTTTGGCATTTTTACGACAGGGTCCCCCCTTACGACATTTTAGCAAAAAAAGTTTTTCTTAAAAAATGCATTTTCTTACATTTTCTTACATTTACGGGTTTAGTCGGGACTCCTGATGACGTTTTGAGACATCTCCTACAACTACAGCACCAGAATTGTGCTGCTGAAGGAAGTCTGTTTTTGGAATTTTTTTTTGTAAAAAAAAAGTTTTCCCAAAAAAAGCATTTTATGCCATTTTTAGGTTTTGTAGGGACTCCTGATGACGTTTTGAGACATCTCCTACAACTACAGCACCAGAATTGTGCTGCTGAAGCAAGTCAGTTTTTTGGAATTTTTACGACAGGGTCCCCCCTTACGACATTTTAGCAAAAAATGTTTTTCTTAAAAAATGCATTTTCTTACATTTTCTTACATTTACGGGTTTAGTCGGGACTCCTGATGACGTTTTGAGACATCTCCTACAACTACAGCACCAGAATTGTGCTGCTGAAGCAAGTCCGTTTTTTGGAATTTTTTTTTGTAAAAAAAAAGTTTTCCCAAAAAAAGCATTTTCTGCCATTTTTAGGTTTTGTAGCGACTCCTGATGACGTTTTAAGACATCTCCTACAACTACAGCACCAGAATTGTGCTGCTGAAGCAAGTCAGTTTTTTGGCATTTTACGACAGGGTCCCCCCTTACGACATTTTAGCAAAAAATTTTTTTCTTAAAAAATGCATATTCTTACATTTTCTTACATTTACGGGTTTAGTCGGGACTCCTGATGACGTTTTGAGACATCTCCTACAACTACAGCACCAGAATTGTGCTGCTGAAGCAAGTCTGTTTTTTGAATTTTTTTTTGTAAAAAAAAAGTTTTCCCAAAAAAAGCATTTTATGCCATTTTTAGGTTTTGTAGGGACTCCTGATGACGTTTTGAGACATCTCCTACAACTACAGCACCAGAATTGTACTGCTGAAGCAAGTCGGTTTTTTGGCATTTTTACGACAGGGTCCCCCCTTACGACATTTTAGCAAAAAATGTTTTTCGTTAAAAATGCATTTTCTTACATTTTCTTACATTTACGGGTTTAGTCGGGACTCCTGATGACGTTTTGAGACATCTCCTACAACTACAGCACCAGAATTGTGCTGCTGAAGCAAGTCTGTTTTTTGAATTTTTTTTTGTAAAAAAAAAGTTTTCCCAAAAAAAACATTTTATGCCAGTTTTAGGTTTTGTAGGGACTCCTGATGACGTTTTGAGACATCTCCTACAACTACAGCACCAGAATTGTACTGCTGAAGCAAGTCGGTTTTTTGGCATTTTTACGACAGGGTCCCCCCTTACGACATTTTAGCAAAAAATGTTTTTCTTAAAAAATGCATTTTCTTACATTTTCTTACATTTACGGGTTTAGTCGGGACTCCTGATGACGTTTTGAGACATCTCCTACAACTACAGCACCAGAATTGTGCTGCTGAAGCAAGTCCGTTTTTTGGAATTTTTTTTTGTAAAAAAAGTTTTCCCAAAAAAAGCATTTTATGCCATTTTTAGGTTTTGTAGGGACTCCTGATGACGTTTTAAGACATCTCCTACAACTACAGCACCAGAATTGTGCTGCTGAAGCAAGTCAGTTTTTGGGCATTTTTACGACAGGGTCCCCCCTTACGACATTTAAGCAAAAAATGTTTTTCGTAAAAAATGCATTTTCTTACATTTACGGGTTTAGTCGGGACTCCTGATGACGTTTTGAGACATCTCCTACAACTACAGCACCAGAATTGTGCTGCTGAAGCAAGTCTGTTTTTTGAATTTTTTTTTGTAAAAAAAAAGTTTTCCCAAAAAAAGCATTTTATGCCATTTTTGGGTTTTGTAGGGACTCCTGATGACGTTTTGAGACATCTCCTACAACTACAGCACCAGAATTGTGCTGCTGAAGCAAGTCCGTTTTTTGGAATTTTTTTTTGTAAAAAAAGTTTTCCCAAAAAAAGCATTTTATGTCATTTACGGATTTAGTCGGGACTCCTGATGACGTTTTGAGACATCTCCTACAACTACAGCACCAGAATTGTGCTGCTGAAGCAAGTCTGTTTTTTGAATTTTTTTTTGTAAAAAAAAAGTTTTCCCAAAAAAGCATTTTATGCCATTTTTAGGTTTTGTAGGGACTCCTGATGACGTTTTGAGACATCTCCTACAACTACAGCACCAGAATTGTACTGCTGAAGCAAGTCGGTTTTTTGGCATTTTTACGACAGGGTCCCCCCTTACGACATTTTAGCAAAAAATGTTTTTCTTAAAAAATGCATTTTCTTACATTTTCTTACATTTACGGGTTTAGTCGGGACTCCTGATGACGTTTTGAGACATCTCCTACAACTACAGCACCAGAATTGTGCTGCTGAAGCAGGTCTGTTTTTTGAATTTTTTTTTGTAAAAAAAAAGTTTTCCCAAAAAAAGCATTTTATGCCATTTTTAGGTTTTGTAGGGACTCCTGATGACGTTTTGAGACATCTCCTACAACTACAGCACCAGAATTGTACTGCTGAAGCAAGTCGTTTTTTTGGCATTTTTACGACAGGGTCCCCCCTTACGACATTTTAGCAAAAAATGTTTTTCGTAAAAAATGCATTTTCTTACATTTTCTTACATTTACGGGTTTAGTCGGGACTCCTGATGATGTTTTGAGACATCTCCTACAACTACAGCACCAGAATTGTGCTGCTGAAGCAAGTCTGTTTTTTGAATTTTTTTTTGTAAAAAAAAAGTTTTCCCAAAAAAAGCATTTTGTGCCATTTTTAGGTTTTGTAGGGACTCCTGATGACGTTTTGAGACATCTCCTACAACTACAGCACCAGAATTGTACTGCTGAAGCAAGTCGGTTTTTTGGCATTTTTACGACAGGGTCCCCCCTTACGACATTTTAGCAAAAAATGTTTTTCGTTAAAAATGCATTTTCTTACATTTACGGGTTTAGTCGGGACTCCTGATGACGTTTTGAGACATCTCCTACAACTACAGCACCAGAATTGTGCTGCTGAAGCAAGTCTGTTTTTTGAATTTTTTTTTGTAAAAAAAAAGTTTTCCCAAAAAAAACATTTTATGCCAGTTTTAGGTTTTGTAGGGACTCCTGATGACGTTTTGAGACATCTCCTACAACTACAGCACCAGAATTGTACTGCTGAAGCAAGTCGGTTTTTTGGCATTTTTACGACAGGGTCCCCCCTTACGACATTTTAGCAAAAAATGTTTTTCTTAAAAAATGCATTTTCTTACATTTTCTTACATTTACGGGTTTAGTCGGGACTCCTGATGACGTTTTGAGACATCTCCTACAACTACAGCACCAGAATTGTGCTGCTGAAGCAAGTCCGTTTTTTGGAATTTTTTTTTGTAAAAAAAGTTTTCCCAAAAAAAGCATTTTATGCCATTTTTAGGTTTTGTAGGGACTCCTGATGACGTTTTAAGACATCTCCTACAACTACAGCACCAGAATTGTGCTGCTGAAGCAAGTCAGTTTTTGGGCATTTTTACGACAGGGTCCCCCCTTACGACATTTAAGCAAAAAATGTTTTTCGTAAAAAATGCATTTTCTTACATTTACGGGTTTAGTCGGGACTCCTGATGACGTTTTGAGACATCTCCTACAACTACAGCACCAGAATTGTGCTGCTGAAGCAAGTCTGTTTTTTGAATTTTTTTTTGTAAAAAAAAAGTTTTCCCAAAAAAAGCATTTTATGCCATTTTTGGGTTTTGTAGGGACTCCTGATGACGTTTTGAGACATCTCCTACAACTACAGCACCAGAATTGTGCTGCTGAAGCAAGTCCGTTTTTTGGAATTTTTTTTTGTAAAAAAAGTTTTCCCAAAAAAAGCATTTTATGTCATTTACGGATTTAGTCGGGACTCCTGATGACGTTTTGAGACATCTCCTACAACTACAGCACCAGAATTGTGCTGCTGAAGCAAGTCTGTTTTTTGAATTTTTTTTTGTAAAAAAAAAGTTTTCCCAAAAAAAGCATTTTATGCCATTTTTGGGTTTTGTAGGGACTCCTGATGACGTTTTGAGACATCTCCTACAACTACAGCACCAGAATTGTGCTGCTGAAGCAAGTCTGTTTTTTGAATTTTTTTTTGTAAAAAAAAAGTTTTCCCAAAAAAGCATTTTATGCCATTTTTAGGTTTTGTAGGGACTCCTGATGACGTTTTGAGACATCTCCTACAACTACAGCACCAGAATTGTACTGCTGAAGCAAGTCGGTTTTTTGGCATTTTTACGACAGGGTCCCCCCTTATGACATTTTAGCAAAAAATGTTTTTCTTAAAAAATGCATTTTCTTACATTTTCTTACATTTACGGGTTTAGTCGGGACTCCTGATGACGTTTTGAGACATCTCCTACAACTACAGCACCAGAATTGTGCTGCTGAAGCAGGTCTGTTTTTTGAATTTTTTTTGAAAAAAAAAAGTTTTCCCAAAAAAAGCATTTTATGCCATTTTTAGGTTTTGTAGGGACTCCTGATGACGTTTTGAGACATCTCCTACAACTACAGCACCAGAATTGTACTGCTGAAGCAAGTCGTTTTTTTGGCATTTTTACGACAGGGTCCCCCCTTACGACATTTTAGCAAAAAATGTTTTTCGTAAAAAATGCATTTTCTTACATTTTCTTACATTTACGGGTTTAGTCGGGACTCCTGATGATGTTTTGAGACATCTCCTACAACTACAGCACCAGAATTGTGCTGCTGAAGCAAGTCCGTTTTTTGGAAATTTTTTTTGTAAAAAAAGTTTTCCCAAAAAAAGCATTTTATGTCATTTTTGGGTTTTGTAGGGACTCCTGATGACGTTTTGAGACATCTCCTACAACTACAGCACCAGAATTGTACTGCTGAAGCAAGTCGGTTTTTTGGCATTTTTACGACAGGGTCCCCCCTTACGACATTTTAGCAAAAAATGTTTTTCTTAAAAAATGCATTTTCTTACATTTTCTTACATTTACGGGTTTAGTCGGGACTCCTGATGACGTTTTGAGACATCTCCTACAACTACAGCACCAGAATTGTGCTGCTGAAGCAAGTCTGTTTTTTGAATTTTTTTTTGTAAAAAAAAAGTTTTCCCAAAAAAAGCATTTTATGCCATTTTTAGGTTTTGTAGGGACTCCTGATGACGTTTTGAGACATCTCCTACAACTACAGCACCAGAATTGTGCTGCTGAAGCAAGTCAGTTTTTTGGCATTTTTACGACAGGGTCCCCCCTTACGACATTTTAGCAAAAAAATTTTTTCTTAAAAAATGCATATTCTTACATTTTCTTACATTTACGGGTTTAGTCGGGACTCCTGATGACGTTTTGAGACATCTCCTACAACTACAGCACCAGAATTGTGCTGCTAAAGCAAGTCTGTTTTTTGAATTTTTTTTTGTAAAAAAAAAGTTTTCCCAAAAAAAGCATTTTATGCCATTTTTGGGTTTTGTAGGGACTCCTGATGACGTTTTGAGACATCTCCTACAACTACAGCACCAGAATTGTACTGCTGAAGCAAGTCGGTTTTTTGGCATTTTTACGACAGGGTCCCCCCTTACGACATTTTAGCAAAAAATGTTTTTCTTAAAAAATGCATTTTCTTACATTTTCTTACATTTACGGGTTTAGTCGGGACTCCTGATGACGTTTTGAGACATCTCCTACAACTACAGCACCAGAATTGTGGTGCTGAAGCAAGTCTGTTTTTTGAATTTTTTTTTGTAAAAAAAAAGTTTTCCCAAAAAAAGCATTTTATGCCATTTTTAGGTTTTGTAGGGACTCCTGATGACGTTTTGAGACATCTCCTACAACTACAGCACCAGAATTGTACTGCTGAAGCAAGTCGGTTTTTTGGCATTTTTACGACATTTTAGCAAAAAATGTTTTTCGTAAAAAATGCATTTTCTTACATTTTCTTACATTTACGGGTTTAGTCGGGACTCCTGATGACGTTTTGAGACATCTCCTACAACTACAGCACCAGAATTGTGCTGCTGAAGCAAGTCTGTTTTTTGAATTTTTTTTTGTAAAAAAAAAGTTTTCCCAAAAAAAGCATTTTATGCCATTTTTAGGTTTTGTAGGGACTCCTGATGACGTTTTGAGACATTTCCTACAACTACAGCACCAGAATTGTACTGCCGAAGCAAGTCGGTTTTTTGGCATTTTTACGACAGGGTCCCCCCTTACGACATTTTAGCAAAAAATGTTTTTCTTAAAAAATGCATTTTCTTACATTTTCTTACATTTACGGGTTTAGTCGGGACTCCTGATGACGTTTTGAGACATCTCCTACAACTACAGCACCAGAATTGTGCTGCTGAAGCAAGTCCGTTTTTTGGAAAAAAAATTTGTAAAAAAAGTTTTCCCAAAAAAAGCATTTTATGTCATTTTTGGGTTTTGTAGGGACTCCTGATGACGTTTTGAGACATCTCCTACAACTACAGCACCAGAATTGTACTGCTGAAGCAAGTCGGTTTTTTGGCATTTTTACGACAGGGTCCCCCCTTACGACATTTTAGCAAAAAATGTTTTTCTTAAAAAATGCATTTTCTTACATTTTCTTACATTTACGGGTTTAGTCGGGACTCCTGATGACGTTTTGAGACATCTCCTACAACTACAGCACCAGAATTGTGCTGCTGAAGCAAGTCTGTTTTTTGAATTTTTTTTTGTAAAAAAAAAGTTTTCCCAAAAAAAGCATTTTATGCCATTTTTAGGTTTTGTAGGGACTCCTGATGACGTTTTGAGACATCTCCTACAACTACAGCACCAGAATTGTGCTGCTGAAGCAAGTCAGTTTTTTGGCATTTTTACGACAGGGTCCCCCCTTACGACATTTTAGCAAAAAATGTTTTTCTTAAAAAATGCATTTTCTTACATTTTCTTACATTTACGGGTTTAGTCGGGACTCCTGATGACGTTTTCAGACATCTCCTACAACTACAGCACCAGAATTGTGCTGCTGAAGCAAGTCTGTTTTTTGAAATTTTTTTTGTAAAAAAAAAGTTTTCCCAAAAAAAGCATTTTATGCCATTTTTAGGTTTTGTAGGGACTCCTGATGACGTTTTGAGACATCTCCTACAACTACAGCACCAGAATTGTACTGCTGAAGCAAGTCGTTTTTTTGGCATTTTTTCGACAGGGTAACCCCTTACGACATTTTAGCAAAAAATGTTTTTCGTAAAAAATGCATTTTCTTACATTTTCTTACATTTACGGATTTAGTCGGGACTCCTGATGACGTTTTGAGACATCTCCTACAACTACAGCACCAGAATTGTGCTGCTGAAGCAAGTCTGTTTTTTGAATTTTTTTTTGTAAAAAAAAAGTTTTCCCAAAAAAGCATTTTATGCCATTTTTAGGTTTTGTAGGGACTCCTGATGACGTTTTGAGACATCTCCTACAACTACAGCACCAGAATTGTACTGCTGAAGCAAGTCGGTTTTTTGGCATTTTTACGACAGGGTCCCCCCTTACGACATTTTAGCAAAAAATGTTTTTCTTAAAAAATGCATTTTCTTACATTTTCTTACATTTACGGGTTTAGTCGGGACTCCTGATGACGTTTTGAGACATCTCCTACAACTACAGCACCAGAATTGTGGTGCTGAAGCAAGTCTGTTTTTTGAATTTTTTTTTGTAAAAAAAAAGTTTTCCCAAAAAAAGCATTTTATGCCATTTTTAGGTTTTGTAGGGACTCCTGATGACGTTTTGAGACATCTCCTACAACTACAGCACCAGAATTGTACTGCTGAAGCAAGTCGGTTTTTTGGCATTTTTACGACATTTTAGCAAAAAATGTTTTTCGTAAAAAATGCATTTTCTTAAATTTTCTTACATTTACGGGTTTAGTCGGGACTCCTGATGACGTTTTGAGACATCTCCTACAACTACAGCAC
Source organism: Entelurus aequoreus (assembly GCF_033978785.1). Lineage (NCBI taxonomy): Eukaryota > Metazoa > Chordata > Actinopteri > Syngnathiformes > Syngnathidae > Entelurus > Entelurus aequoreus. The sequence goes on along the minus strand of NC_084757.1, from coordinate 926,064 downwards.
CAGAATTGTGCTGCTGAAGCAAGTCTGTTTTTTGAATTTTTTTTTGTAAAAAAAAAGTTTTCCCAAAAAAAGCATTTTATGCCATTTTTAGGTTTTGTAGGGACTCCTGATGACGTTTTGAGACATTTCCTACAACTACAGCACCAGAATTGTACTGCCGAAGCAAGTCGGTTTTTTGGCATTTTTACGACAGGGTCCCCCCTTACGACATTTTAGCAAAAAATGTTTTTCTTAAAAAATGCATTTTCTTACATTTTCTTACATTTACGGGTTTAGTCGGGACTCCTGATGACGTTTTGAGACATCTCCTACAACTACAGCACCAGAATTTTACTGCTGAAGCAAGTCGGTTTTTTGGCATTTTTACGACAGGGTCCCCCCTTACGACATTTTAGCAAAAAATGTTTTTCTTAAAAAATGCATTTTCTTACATTTACGGGTTTAGTCGGGACTCCTGATGACGTTTTGAGACATCTCCTACAACTACAGCACCAGAATTGTGCTGCTGAAGCAAGTCTGTTTTTTGAATTTTTTTTTGTAAAAAAAAAGTTTTCCCAAAAAAAGCATTTTATGCCATTTTTAGGTTTTGTAGGGACTCCTGATGACGTTTTGAGACATCTCCTACAACTACAGCACCAGAATTGTACAAGTCGGTTTTTTGGCATTTTTACGACAGGGTCCCCCCTTACGACATTTTAGCAAAAAATGTTTTTCTTAAAAAATGCATTTTTTAACATTTTCTTACATTTACGGGTTTAGTCGGGACTCCTGATGACGTTTTGAGACATCTCCTACAACTACAGCACCAGAATTGTACTGCTGAAGCAAGTCCGTTTTTTGGCATTTTTACGACAGGGTCCCCCCTTACGACATTTTAGCAAAAAATGTTTTTCGTAAAAAATGCATTTTCTTACATTTTCTTACATTTACGGGTTTAGTCGGGACTCCTGATGACGTTTTGAGACATCTCCTACAACTACAGCACCAGAATTGTGCTGCTGAAGCAAGTCTGTTTTTTGAATTTTTTTTTGTAAAAAAAAAGTTTTCCCAAAAAAAGCATTTTATGCCATTTTTGGGTTTTGTAGGGACTCCTGATGACGTTTTGAGACATCTCCTACAACTACAGCACCAGAATTGTACTGCTGAAGCAAGTCGGTTTTTTTTTAGCAAAAAATGTTTTTCTTAAAAAATGCATTTTCTTACATTTTCTTACATTTACGGGTTTAGTCGGGACTCCTGATGACGTTTTGAGACATCTCCTACAACTACAGCACCAGAATTGTGCTGCTGAAGCAAGTCTGTTTTTGGAAATTTTTTTTGTAAAAAAAAAGTTTTCCCAAAAAAAGCATTTTATGCCATTTTTAGGTTTTGTAGGGACTCCTGATGACGTTTTGAGACATCTCCTACAACTACAGCACCAGAATTGTAGTGCTGAAGCAAGTCGTTTTTTTGGCATTTTTACGACAGGGTCCCCCCTTACGACATTTTAGCAAAAAATGTTTTTCGTAAAAAATGCATTTTCTTACATTTTCTTACATTTACGGGTTTAGTCGGGACTCCTGATGACGTTTTCAGACATCTCCTACAACTACAGCACCAGAATTGTGCTGCTGAAGCAAGTCTGTTTTTTGAAATTTTTTTTGTAAAAAAAAAGTTTTCCCAAAAAAAGCATTTTATGCCATTTTTAGGTTTTGTAGGGACTCCTGATGACGTTTTGAGACATCTCCTACAACTACAGCACCAGAATTGTACTGCTGAAGCAAGTCGTTTTTTTGGCATTTTTTCGACAGGGTCCCCCCTTACGACATTTTAGCAAAAAATGTTTTTCGTAAAAAATGCATTTTCTTACATTTTCTTACATTTACGGATTTAGTCGGGACTCCTGATGACGTTTTGAGACATCTCCTACAACTACAGCACCAGAATTGTGCTGCTGAAGCAAGTCTGTTTTTTGAATTTTTTTTTGTAAAAAAAAAGTTTTCCCAAAAAAGCATTTTATGCCATTTTTAGGTTTTGTAGGGACTCCTGATGACGTTTTGAGACATCTCCTACAACTACAGCACCAGAATTGTACTGCTGAAGCAAGTCGGTTTTTTGGCATTTTTACGACAGGGTCCCCCCTTACGACATTTTAGCAAAAAATGTTTTTCTTAAAAAATGCATTTTCTTACATTTTCTTACATTTACGGGTTTAGTCGGGACTCCTGATGACGTTTTGAGACATCTCCTACAACTACAGCACCAGAATTGTACTGCTGAAGCAAGTCGGTTTTTTGGCATTTTTACGACATTTTAGCAAAAAATGTTTTTCGTAAAAAATGCATTTTCTTACATTTTCTTACATTTACGGGTTTAGTCGGGACTCCTGATGACGTTTTGAGACATCTCCTACAACTACAGCACCAGAATTGTGCTGCTGAAGCAAGTCTGTTTTTTGAATTTTTTTTTGTAAAAAAAAAGTTTTCCCAAAAAAAGCATTTTATGCCATTTTTAGGTTTTGTAGGGACTCCTGATGACGTTTTGAGACATTTCCTACAACTACAGCACCAGAATTGTACTGCCGAAGCAAGTCGGTTTTTTGGCATTTTTACGACAGGGTCCCCCCTTACGACATTTTAGCAAAAAATGTTTTTCTTAAAAAATGCATTTTCTTACATTTTCTTACATTTACGGGTTTAGTCGGGACTCCTGATGACGTTTTGAGACATCTCCTACAACTACAGCACCAGAATTGTGCTGCTGAAGCAAGTCCGTTTTTTGGAATTTTTTTTTGTAAAAAAAAAGTTTTCCCAAAAAAAGCATTTTCTGCCATTTTTAGGTTTTGTAGCGACTCCTGATGACGTTTTAAGACATCTCCTACAACTACAGCACCAGAATTGTGCTGCTGAAGCAAGTCAGTTTTTTGGCATTTTTACGACAGGGTCCCCCCTTACGACATTTTAGCAAAAAATTTTTTTCTTAAAAAATGCATATTCTTACATTTTCTTACATTTACGGGTTTAGTCGGGACTCCTGATGACGTTTTGAGACATCTCCTACAACTACAGCACCAGAATTGTGCTGCTGAAGCAAGTCTGTTTTTTGAATTTTTTTTTGTAAAAAAAAAGTTTTCCCAAAAAAAGCATTTTATGCCATTTTTGGGTTTTGTAGGGACTCCTGATGACGTTTTGAGACATCTCCTACAACTACAGCACCAGAATTGTACTGCTGAAGCAAGTCGGTTTTTTGGCATTTTTACGACAGGGTCCCCCCTTACGACATTTTAGCAAAAAATGTTTTTCTTAAAAAATGCATTTTCTTACATTTTCTTACATTTACGGGTTTAGTCGGGACTCCTGATGACGTTTTGAGACATCTCCTACAACTACAGCACCAGAATTGTGCTGCTGAAGCAAGTCTGTTTTTGGAATTTTTTTTTGTAAAATAAAAGTTTTCCCAAAAAAAGCATTTTATGCCATTTTTAGGTTTTGTAGGGACTCCTGATGACGTTTTGAGACATCTCCTACAACTACAGCACCAGAATTGTAGTGCTGAAGCAAGTCGTTTTTTTGGCATTTTTACGACAGGGTCCCCCCTTACGACATTTTAGCAAAAAATGTTTTTCGTAAAAAATGCATTTTCTTACATTTTCTTACATTTACGGGTTTAGTCGGGACTCCTGATGACGTTTTCAGACATCTCCTACAACTACAGCACCAGAATTGTGCTGCTGAAGCAAGTCTGTTTTTTGAAATTTTTTTTGTAAAAAAAAAGTTTTCCCAAAAAAAGCATTTTATGCCATTTTTAGGTTTTGTAGGGACTCCTGATGACGTTTTGAGACATCTCCTACAACTACAGCACCAGAATTGTACTGCTGAAGCAAGTCGTTTTTTTGGCATTTTTTCGACAGGGTCCCCCCTTACGACATTTTAGCAAAAAATGTTTTTCGTAAAAAATGCATTTTCTTACATTTTCTTACATTTACGGATTTAGTCGGGACTCCTGATGACGTTTTGAGACATCTCCTACAACTACAGCACCAGAATTGTGCTGCTGAAGCAAGTCTGTTTTTTGAATTTTTTTTTGTAAAAAAAAAGTTTTCCCAAAAAAGCATTTTATGCCATTTTTAGGTTTTGTAGGGACTCCTGATGACGTTTTGAGACATCTCCTACAACTACAGCACCAGAATTGTACTGCTGAAGCAAGTCGGTTTTTTGGCATTTTTACGACAGGGTCCCCCCTTACGACATTTTAGCAAAAAATGTTTTTCTTAAAAAATGCATTTTCTTACATTTTCTTACATTTACGGGTTTAGTCGGGACTCCTGATGACGTTTTGAGACATCTCCTACAACTACAGCACCAGAATTGTGGTGCTGAAGCAAGTCTGTTTTTTGAATTTTTTTTTGTAAAAAAAAAGTTTTCCCAAAAAAAGCATTTTATGCCATTTTTAGGTTTTGTAGGGACTCCTGATGACGTTTTGAGACATCTCCTACAACTACAGCACCAGAATTGTACTGCTGAAGCAAGTCGGTTTTTTGGCATTTTTACGACATTTTAGCAAAAAATGTTTTTCGTAAAAAATGCATTTTCTTACATTTACGGGTTTAGTCGGGACTCCTGATGACGTTTTGAGACATCTCCTACAACTACAGCACCAGAATTGTGCTGCTGAAGCAAGTCTGTTTTTTGAATTTTTTTTTGTAAAAAAAGTTTTCCCAAAAAAAGCATTTTATGTCATTTTTGGGTTTTGTAGGGACTCCTGATGACGTTTTGAGACATCTCCTACAACTACAGCACCAGAATTGTACTGCTGAAGCAAGTCTGTTTTTTGAATTTTTTTTTGTAAAAAAAGTTTTCCCAGAAAAAGCATTTTATGTCATTTTTGGGTTTTGTAGGGACTCCTGATGACGTTTTGAGACATCTCCTACAACTACAGCACCAGAATTGTGCTGCTGAAGCAAGTCCGTTTTTTGGAAATTTTTTTTGTAAAAAAAGTTTTCCCAAAAAAAGCATTTTATGTCATTTTTGGGTTTTGTAGGGACTCCTGATGACGTTTTGAGACATCTCCTACAACTACAGCACCAGAATTGTACTGCTGAAGCAAGTCGGTTTTTTGGCATTTTTACGACAGGGTCCCCCCTTACGACATTTTAGCAAAAAATGTTTTTCTTAAAAAATGCATTTTCTTACATTTTCTTACATTTACGGGTTTAGTCGGGACTCCTGATGACGTTTTGAGACATCTCCTACAACTACAGCACCAGAATTGTGCTGCTGAAGCAAGTCTGTTTTTTGAATTTTTTTTTGTAAAAAAAAAGTTTTCCCAAAAAAAGCATTTTATGCCATTTTTAGGTTTTGTAGGGACTCCTGATGACGTTTTGAGACATCTCCTACAACTACAGCACCAGAATTGTGCTGCTGAAGCAAGTCAGTTTTTTGGCATTTTTACGACAGGGTCCCCCCTTACGACATTTTAGCAAAAAATTTTTTTCTTAAAAAATGCATATTCTTACATTTTCTTACATTTACGGGTTTAGTCGGGACTCCTGATGACGTTTTGAGACATCTCCTACAACTACAGCACCAGAATTGTGCTGCTGAAGCAAGTCCGTTTTTTGGAATTTTTACGACAGGGTCCCTCCCCCCTTACGACATTTTAGCAAAAAATGTTTTTCGTAAAAAATGCATTTTCTTACATTTTCTTACATTTACGGGTTTAGTCGGGACTCCTGATGACGTTTTGAGACATGTCCTCCAACTACAGCACCAGAATTGTGCTGCTGAAGCAAGTCTGTTTTTTGAATTTTTTTTTGTAAAAAAAAAAGTTTTCCCAAAAAAAGCATTTTATGCCATTTTTAGGTTTTGTAGGGACTCCTGATGACGTTTTGAGACATCTCCTACAACTACAGCACCAGAATTGTACTGCTGAAGCAAGTCGGTTTTTTGGCATTTTTACGACAGGGTCCCCCCTTACGACATTTTAGCAAAAAATGTTTTTCTTAAAAAATGCATTTTCTTACATTTTCTTACATTTACGGGTTTAGTCGGGACTCCTGATGACGTTTTGAGACATCTCCTACAACTACAGCACCAGAATTGTGCTGCTGAAGCAAGTCTGTTTTTGGAATTTTTTTTTGTAAAAAAAAAGTTTTCCCAAAAAAAGCATTTTATGCCATTTTTAGGTTTTGTAGGGACTCCTGATGACGTTTTGAGACATCTCCTACAACTACAGCACCAGAATTGTGCTGCTGAAGCAAGTCAGTTTTTTGGAATTTTTACGACAGGGTCCCCCCTTACGACATTTTAGCAAAAAATGTTTTTCTTAAAAAATGCATTTTCTTACATTTTCTTACATTTACGGGTTTAGTCGGGACTCCTGATGACGTTTTGAGACATCTCCTACAACTACAGCACCAGAATTGTGCTGCTGAAGCAAGTCCGTTTTTTGGAATTTTTTTTTGTAAAAAAAAAGTTTTCCCAAAAAAAGCATTTTCTGCCATTTTTAGGTTTTGTAGCGACTCCTGATGACGTTTTAAGACATCTCCTACAACTACAGCACCAGAATTGTGCTGCTGAAGCAAGTCAGTTTTTTGGCATTTTTACGACAGGGTCCCCCCTTACGACATTTTAGCAAAAAATTTTTTTCTTAAAAAATGCATATTCTTACATTTTCTTACATTTACGGGTTTAGTCGGGACTCCTGATGACGTTTTGAGACATCTCCTACAACTACAGCACCAGAATTGTGCTGCTGAAGCAAGTCTGTTTTTTGAATTTTTTTTTGTAAAAAAAAAGTTTTCCCAAAAAAAGCATTTTATGCCATTTTTGGGTTTTGTAGGGACTCCTGATGACGTTTTGAGACATCTCCTACAACTACAGCACCAGAATTGTACTGCTGAAGCAAGTCGGTTTTTTGGCATTTTTACGACAGGGTCCCCCCTTACGACATTTTAGCAAAAAATGTTTTTCTTAAAAAATGCATTTTCTTACATTTTCTTACATTTACGGGTTTAGTCGGGACTCCTGATGACGTTTTGAGACATCTCCTACAACTACAGCACCAGAATTGTGCTGCTGAAGCAAGTCTGTTTTTGGAATTTTTTTTTGTAAAAAAAAAGTTTTCCCAAAAAAAGCATTTTATGCCATTTTTAGGTTTTGTAGGGACTCCTGATGACGTTTTGAGACATCTCCTACAACTACAGCACCAGAATTGTAGTGCTGAAGCAAGTCGTTTTTTTGGCATTTTTACGACAGGGTCCCCCCTTACGACATTTTAGCAAAAAATGTTTTTCGTAAAAAATGCATTTTCTTACATTTTCTTACATTTACGGGTTTAGTCGGGACTCCTGATGACGTTTTCAGACATCTCCTACAACTACAGCACCAGAATTGTGCTGCTGAAGCAAGTCTGTTTTTTGAAATTTTTTTTGTAAAAAAAAAGTTTTCCCAAAAAAAGCATTTTATGCCATTTTTAGGTTTTGTAGGGACTCCTGATGACGTTTTGAGACATCTCCTACAACTACAGCACCAGAATTGTACTGCTGAAGCAAGTCGTTTTTTTGGCATTTTTTCGACAGGGTCCCCCCTTACGACATTTTAGCAAAAAATGTTTTTCGTAAAAAATGCATTTTCTTACATTTTCTTACATTTACGGATTTAGTCGGGACTCCTGATGACGTTTTGAGACATCTCCTACAACTACAGCACCAGAATTGTGCTGCTGAAGCAAGTCCGTTTTTTGGAATTTTTACGACAGGGTCCCTCCCCCCTTACGACATTTTAGCAAAAAATGTTTTTCGTAAAAAATGCATTTTCTTACATTTTCTTACATTTACGGGTTTAGTCGGGACTCCTGATGACGTTTTGAGACATCTCCTCCAACTACAGCACCAGAATTGTGCTGCTGAAGCAAGTCTGTTTTTTGAATTTTTTTTTGTAAAAAAAAAGTTTTCCCAAAAAAAGCATTTTATGCCATTTTTAGGTTTTGTAGGGACTCCTGATGACGTTTTGAGACATCTCCTACAACTACAGCACCAGAATTGTACTGCTGAAGCAAGTCGGTTTTTTGGCATTTTTACGACAGGGTCCCCCCTTACGACATTTTAGCAAAAAATGTTTTTCTTAAAAAATGCATTTTCTTACATTTTCTTACATTTACGGGTTTAGTCGGGACTCCTGATGACGTTTTGAGACATCTCCTACAACTACAGCACCAGAATTGTGCTGCTGAAGCAAGTCTGTTTTTGGAATTTTTTTTTGTAAAAAAAAAGTTTTCCCAAAAAAAGCATTTTATGCCATTTTTAGGTTTTGTAGGGACTCCTGATGACGTTTTGAGACATCTCCTACAACTACAGCACCAGAATTGTGCTGCTGAAGCAAGTCAGTTTTTTGGAATTTTTACGACAGGGTCCCCCCTTACGACATTTTAGCAAAAAATGTTTTTCTTAAAAAATGCATTTTCTTACATTTTCTTACATTTACGGGTTTAGTCGGGACTCCTGATGACGTTTTGAGACATCTCCTACAACTACAGCACCAGAATTGTGCTGCTGAAGCAAGTCCGTTTTTTGGAATTTTTTTTTGTAAAAAAAAAGTTTTCCCAAAAAAAGCATTTTCTGCCATTTTTAGGTTTTGTAGCGACTCCTGATGACGTTTTAAGACATCTCCTACAACTACAGCACCAGAATTGCACTGCTGAAGCAAGTCGGTTTTTTGGCATTTTTACGACATTTTAGCAAAAAATGTTTTTCGTAAAAAATGCATTTTCTTACATTTTCTTACATTTACGGGTTTAGTCGGGACTCCTGATGACGTTTTGAGACATCTCCTACAACTACAGCACCAGAATTGTGCTGCTGAAGCAAGTCTGTTTTTTGAATTTTTTTTTGTAAAAAAAAAGTTTTCCCAAAAAAAGCATTTTATGCCATTTTTAGGTTTTGTAGGGACTCCTGATGACGTTTTGAGACATTTCCTACAACTACAGCACCAGAATTGTACTGCCGAAGCAAGTCGGTTTTTTGGCATTTTTACGACAGGGTCCCCCCTCACGACATTTTAGCAAAAAATGTTTTTCTTAAAAAATGCATTTTCTTACATTTTCTTACATTTACGGGTTTAGTCGGGACTCCTTATGACGTTTTGAGACATCTCCTACAACTACAGCACCAGAATTGTGCTGCTGAAGCAAGTCCGTTTTTTGGAAATTTTTTTTGTAAAAAAAGTTTTCCCAAAAAAAGCATTTTATGTCATTTTTGGGTTTTGTAGGGACTCCTGATGACGTTTTGAGACATCTCCTACAACTACAGCACCAGAATTGTACTGCTGAAGCAAGTCGGTTTTTTGGCATTTTTACGACAGGGTCCCCCCTTACGACATTTTAGCAAAAAATGTTTTTCTTAAAAAATGCATTTTCTTACATTTTCTTACATTTACGGGTTTAGTCGGGACTCCTGATGACGTTTTGAGACATCTCCTACAACTACAGCACCAGAATTGTGCTGCTGAAGCAAGTCTGTTTTTTGAATTTTTTTTTGTAAAAAAAAAGTTTTCCCAAAAAAAGCATTTTATGCCATTTTTAGGTTTTGTAGGGACTCCTGATGACGTTTTGAGACATCTCCTACAACTACAGCACCAGAATTGTGCTGCTGAAGCAAGTCAGTTTTTTGGCATTTTTACGACAGGGTCCCCCCTTACGACATTTTAGCAAAAAAATTTGTTCTTAAAAAATGCATATTCTTACATTTTCTTACATTTACGGGTTTAGTCGGGACTCCTGATGACGTTTTGAGACATCTCCTACAACTACAGCACCAGAATTGTGCTGCTGAAGCAAGTCTGTTTTTTGAATTTTTTTTTGTAAAAAAAAAGTTTTCCCAAAAAAAGCATTTTATGCCATTTTTGGGTTTTGTAGGGACTCCTGATGACGTTTTGAGACATCTCCTACAACTACAGCACCAGAATTGTACTGCTGAAGCAAGTCGTTTTTTTTGGCATTTTTACGACAGGGTCCCCCCTTACGACATTTTAGCAAAAAATGTTTTTCTTAAAAAATGCATTTTCTTACATTTTCTTACATTTACGGGTTTAGTCGGGACTCCTGATGACGTTTTGAGACATCTCCTACAACTACAGCACCAGAATTGTGGTGCTGAAGCAAGTCTGTTTTTTGAATTTTTTTTTGTAAAAAAAAAGTTTTCCCAAAAAAAGCATTTTATGCCATTTTTAGGTTTTGTAGGGACTCCTGATGACGTTTTGAGACATCTCCTACAACTACAGCACCAGAATTGTGCTGCTGAAGCAAGTCAGTTTGTGGGCATTTTCACGACAGGGTCCCCCCTTACGACATTTAAGCAAAAAATGTTTTTCGTAAAAAATGCATTTTCTTACATTTTCTTACATTTACGGGTTTAGTCGGGACTCCTGATGACGTTTTGAGACATCTCCTACAACTACAGCACCAGAATTGTGCTGCTGAAGCAAGTCTGTTTTTTGAATTTTTTTTTGTAAAAAAAAAGTTTTCCCAAAAAAAGCATTTTATGCCATTTTTGGGTTTTGTAGGGACTCCTGATGACGTTTTGAGACATCTCCTACAACTACAGCACCAGAATTGTACTGCTGAAGCAAGTCGGTTTTTTGGCATTTTTACGACAGGGTCCCCCCTTACGACATTTTAGCAAAAAATGTTTTTCTTAAAAAATGCATTTTCTTACATTTTCTTACATTTACGGGTTTAGTCGGGACTCCTGATGACGTTTTGAGACATCTCCTACAACTACAGCACCAGAATTGTGGTGCTGAAGCAAGTCTGTTTTTTGAATTTTTTTTTGTAAAAAAAAAGTTTTCCCAAAAAAAGCATTTTATGCCATTTTTAGGTTTTGTAGGGACTCCTGATGACGTTTTGAGACATCTCCTACAACTACAGCACCAGAATTGTACTGCTGAAGCAAGTCGGTTTTTTGGCATTTTTACGACATTTTAGCAAAAAATGTTTTTCGTAAAAAATGCATTTTCTTACATTTTCTTACATTTACGGGTTTAGTCGGGACTCCTGATGACGTTTTGAGACATCTCCTACAACTACAGCACCAGAATTGTGCTGCTGAAGCAAGTCTGTTTTTTGAATTTTTTTTTGTAAAAAAAAAGTTTTCCCAAAAAAAGCATTTTATGCCATTTTTAGGTTTTGTAGGGACTCCTGATGACGTTTTGAGACATTTCCTACAACTACAGCACCAGAATTGTACTGCCGAAGCAAGTCGGTTTTTTGGCATTTTTACGACAGGGTCCCCCCTTACGACATTTTAGCAAAAAATGTTTTTCTTAAAAAATGCATTTTCTTACATTTTCTTACATTTACGGGTTTAGTCGGGACTCCTGATGATGTTTTGAGACATCTCCTACAACTACAGCACCAGAATTGTGCTGCTGAAGCAAGTCCGTTTTTTGGAAAAAAATTTTGTAAAAAAAGTTTTCCCAAAAAAAGCATTTTATGTCATTTTTGGGTTTTGTAGGGACTCCTGATGACGTTTTGAGACATCTCCTACAACTACAGCACCAGAATTGTACTGCTGAAGCAAGTCGGTTTTTTGGCATTTTTACGACAGGGTCCCCCCTTACGACATTTTAGCAAAAAATGTTTTTCTTAAAAAATGCATTTTCTTACATTTTCTTACATTTACGGGTTTAGTCGGGACTCCTGATGACGTTTTGAGACATCTCCTACAACTACAGCACCAGAATTGTGCTGCTGAAGCAAGTCTGTTTTTTGAATTTTTTTTTGTAAAAAAAAAGTTTTCCCAAAAAAAGCATTTTATGCCATTTTTAGGTTTTGTAGGGACTCCTGATGACGTTTTGAGACATCTCCTACAACTACAGCACCAGAATTGTGCTGCTGAAGCAAGTCAGTTTTTTGGCATTTTTACGACAGGGTCCCCCCTTACGACATTTTAGCAAAAAATGTTTTTCTTAAAAATGCATTTTCTTACATTTTCTTACATTTACGGGTTTAGTCGGGACTCCTGATGACGTTTTGAGACATCTCCTACAACTACAGCACCAGAATTGTGCTGCTGAAGCAAGTCTGTTTTTGGAATTTTTTTTTGTAAAAAAAAAGTTTTCCCAAAAAAAGCATTTTATGCCATTTTTAGGTTTTGTAGGGACTCCTGATGACGTTTTGAGACATCTCCTACAACTACAGCACCAGAATTGTGCTGCTGAAGCAAGTCAGTTTTTTGGAATTTTTACGACAGGGTCCCCCCTTACGACATTTTAGCAAAAAATGTTTTTCTTAAAAAATGCATTTTCTTACATTTTCTTACATTTACGGGTTTAGTCGGGACTCCTGATGACGTTTTGAGACATCTCCTACAACTACAGCACCAGAATTGTGCTGCTGAAGCAAGTCCGTTTTTTGGAATTTTTTTTTGTAAAAAAAAAGTTTTCCCAAAAAAAGCATTTTCTGCCATTTTTAGGTTTTGTAGCGACTCCTGATGACGTTTTAAGACATCTCCTACAACTACAGCACCAGAATTGTACTGCTGAAGCAAGTCGGTTTTTTGGCATTTTTACGACATTTTAGCAAAAAATGTTTTTCGTAAAAAATGCATTTTCTTACATTTTCTTACATTTACGGGTTTAGTCGGGACTCCTGATGACGTTTTGAGACATCTCCTACAACTACAGCACCAGAATTGTGCTGCTGAAGCAAGTCTGTTTTTTGAATTTTTTTTTGTAAAAAAAAAGTTTTCCCAAAAAAAGCATTTTATGCCATTTTTAGGTTTTGTAGGGACTCCTGATGACGTTTTGAGACATTTCCTACAACTACAGCACCAGAATTGTACTGCCGAAGCAAGTCGGTTTTTTGGCATTTTTACGACAGGGTCCCCCCTTACGACATTTTAGCAAAAAATGTTTTTCTTAAAAAATGCATTTTCTTACATTTTCTTACATTTACGGGTTTAGTCGGGACTCCTGATGACGTTTTGAGACATCTCCTACAACTACAGCACCAGAATTGTGCTGCTGAAGCAAGTCCGTTTTTTGGAAATTTTTTTTGTAAAAAAAGTTTTCCCAAAAAAAGCATTTTATGTCATTTTTGGGTTTTGTAGGGACTCCTGATGACGTTTTGAGACATCTCCTACAACTACAGCACCAGAATTGTACTGCTGAAGCAAGTCGGTTTTTTGGCATTTTTACGACAGGGTCCCCCCTTACGACATTTTAGCAAAAAAATTTTTTCTTAAAAAATGCATATTCTTACATTTTCTTACATTTACGGGTTTAGTCGGGACTCCTGATGACGTTTTGAGACATCTCCTACAACTACAGCACCAGAATTGTGCTGCTGAAGCAAGTCTGTTTTTTGAATTTTTTTTTGTAAAAAAAAAGTTTTCCCAAAAAAAGCATTTTATGCCATTTTTGGGTTTTGTAGGGACTCCTGATGACGTTTTGAGACATCTCCTACAACTACAGCACCAGAATTGTACTGCTGAAGCAAGTCGGTTTTTTGGCATTTTTACGACAGGGTCCCCCCTTACGACATTTTAGCAAAAAATGTTTTTCTTAAAAAATGCATTTTCTTACATTTTCTTACATTTACGGGTTTAGTCGGGACTCCTGATGACGTTTTGAGACATCTCCTACAACTACAGCACCAGAATTGTGGTGCTGAAGCAAGTCTGTTTTTTGAATTTTTTTTTGTAAAAAAAAAGTTTTCCCAAAAAAAGCATTTTATGCCATTTTTAGGTTTTGTAGGGACTCCTGATGACGTTTTGAGACATCTCCTACAACTACAGCACCAGAATTGTACTGCTGAAGCAAGTCGGTTTTTTGGCATTTTTACGACATTTTAGCAAAAAATGTTTTTCGTAAAAAATGCATTTTCTTACATTTTCTTACATTTACGGGTTTAGTCGGGACTCCTGATGACGTTTTGAGACATCTCCTACAACTACAGCACCAGAATTGTGCTGCTGAAGCAAGTCTGTTTTTTGAATTTTTTTTTGTAAAAAAAAAGTTTTCCCAAAAAAAGCATTTTATGCCATTTTTAGGTTTTGTAGGGACTCCTGATGACGTTTTGAGACATTTCCTACAACTACAGCACCAGAATTGTACTGCCGAAGCAAGTCGGTTTTTTGGCATTTTTACGACAGGGTCCCCCCTTACGACATTTTAGCAAAAAATGTTTTTCTTAAAAAATGCATTTTCTTACATTTTCTTACATTTACGGGTTTAGTCGGGACTCCTGATGACGTTTTGAGACATCTCCTACAACTACAGCACCAGAATTGTGCTGCTGAAGCAAGTCCGTTTTTTGGAAAAAAATTTTGTAAAAAAAGTTTTCCCAAAAAAAGCATTTTATGTCATTTTTGGGTTTTGTAGGGACTCCTGATGACGTTTTGAGACATCTCCTACAACTACAGCACCAGAATTGTACTGCTGAAGCAAGTCGGTTTTTTGGCATTTTTACGACAGGGTCCCCCCTTACGACATTTTAGCAAAAAATGTTTTTCTTAAAAAATGCATTTTCTTACATTTTCTTACATTTACGGGTTTAGTCGGGACTCCTGATGACGTTTTGAGACATCTCCTACAACTACAGCACCAGAATTGTGCTGCTGAAGCAAGTCTGTTTTTTGAATTTTTTTTTGTAAAAAAAAAGTTTTCCCAAAAAAAGCATTTTATGCCATTTTTAGGTTTTGTAGGGACTCCTGATGACGTTTTGAGACATCTCCTACAACTACAGCACCAGAATTGTGCTGCTGAAGCAAGTCAGTTTTTTGGCATTTTTACGACAGGGTCCCCCCTTACGACATTTTAGCAAAAAATGTTTTTCTTAAAAAATGCATTTTCTTACATTTTCTTACATTTACGGGTTTAGTCGGGACTCCTGATGACGTTTTGAGACATCTCCTACAACTACAGCACCAGAATTGTGCTGCTGAAGCAAGTCTGTTTTTGGAATTTTTTTTTGTAAAAAAAAAGTTTTCCCAAAAAAAGCATTTTATGCCATTTTTAGGTTTTGTAGGGACTCCTGATGACGTTTTGAGACATCTCCTACAACTACAGCACCAGAATTGTGCTGCTGAAGCAAGTCAGTTTTTTGGAATTTTTACGACAGGGTCCCCCCTTACGACATTTTAGCAAAAAATGTTTTTCTTAAAAAATGCATTTTCTTACATTTTCTTACATTTACGGGTTTAGTCGGGACTCCTGATGACGTTTTGAGACATCTCCTACAACTACAGCACCAGAATTGTGCTGCTGAAGCAAGTCCGTTTTTTGGAATTTTTTTTTGTAAAAAAAAAGTTTTCCCAAAAAAAGCATTTTCTGCCATTTTTAGGTTTTGTAGCGACTCCTGATGACGTTTTAAGACATCTCCTACAACTACAGCACCAGAATTGTACTGCTGAAGCAAGTCGGTTTTTTGGCATTTTTACGACATTTTAGCAAAAAATGTTTTTCGTAAAAAATGCATTTTCTTACATTTTCTTACATTTACGGGTTTAGTCGGGACTCCTGATGACGTTTTGAGACATCTCCTACAACTACAGCACCAGAATTGTGCTGCTGAAGCAAGTCTGTTTTTTGAATTTTTTTTTGTAAAAAAAAAGTTTTCCCAAAAAAAGCATTTTATGCCATTTTTAGGTTTTGTAGGGACTCCTGATGACGTTTTGAGACATTTCCTACAACTACAGCACCAGAATTGTACTGCCGAAGCAAGTCGGTTTTTTGGCATTTTTACGACAGGGTCCCCCCTTACGACATTTTAGCAAAAAATGTTTTTCTTAAAAAATGCATTTTCTTACATTTTCTTACATTTACGGGTTTAGTCGGGACTCCTGATGACGTTTTGAGACATCTCCTACAACTACAGCACCAGAATTGTGCTGCTGAAGCAAGTCCGTTTTTTGGAAAAATTTTTTGTAAAAAAAGTTTTCCCAAAAAAAGCATTTTATGTCATTTTTGGGTTTTGTAGGGACTCCTGATGACGTTTTGAGACATCTCCTACAACTACAGCACCAGAATTGTACTGCTGAAGCAAGTCGGTTTTTTGGCATTTTTACGACAGGGTCCCCCCTTACGACATTTTAGCAAAAAAATTTTTTCTTAAAAAATGCATATTCTTACATTTTCTTACATTTACGGGTTTAGTCGGGACTCCTGATGACGTTTTGAGACATCTCCTACAACTACAGCACCAGAATTGTGCTGCTGAAGCAAGTCTGTTTTTTGAATTTTTTTTTGTAAAAAAAAAGTTTTCCCAAAAAAAGCATTTTATGCCATTTTTGGGTTTTGTAGGGACTCCTGATGACGTTTTGAGACATCTCCTACAACTACAGCACCAGAATTGTACTGCTGAAGCAAGTCGGTTTTTTGGCATTTTTACGACAGGGTCCCCCCTTACGACATTTTAGCAAAAAATGTTTTTCTTAAAAAATGCATTTTCTTACATTTTCTTACATTTACGGGTTTAGTCGGGACTCCTGATGACGTTTTGAGACATCTCCTACAACTACAGCACCAGAATTGTGGTGCTGAAGCAAGTCTGTTTTTTGAATTTTTTTTTGTAAAAAAAAAGTTTTCCCAAAAAAAGCATTTTATGCCATTTTTACGTTTTGTAGGGACTCCTGATGACGTTTTGAGACATCTCCTACAACTACAGCACCAGAATTGTACTGCTGAAGCAAGTCGGTTTTTTGGCATTTTTACGACATTTTAGCAAAAAATGTTTTTCGTAAAAAATGCATTTTCTTACATTTTCTTACATTTACGGGTTTAGTCGGGACTCCTGATGACGTTTTGAGACATCTCCTACAACTACAGCACCAGAATTGTGCTGCTGAAGCAAGTCTGTTTTTTGAATTTTTTTTTGTAAAAAAAAAGTTTTCCCAAAAAAAGCATTTTATGCCATTTTTAGGTTTTGTAGGGACTCCTGATGACGTTTTGAGACATTTCCTACAACTACAGCACCAGAATTGTACTGCCGAAGCAAGTCGGTTTTTTGGCATTTTTACGACAGGGTCCCCCCTTACGACATTTTAGCAAAAAATGTTTTTCTTAAAAAATGCATTTTCTTACATTTTCTTACATTTACGGGTTTAGTCGGGACTCCTGATGACGTTTTGAGACATCTCCTACAACTACAGCACCAGAATTGTGCTGCTGAAGCAAGTCCGTTTTTTGGAAAAAAATTTTGTAAAAAAAGTTTTCCCAAAAAAAGCATTTTATGTCATTTTTGGGTTTTGTAGGGACTCCTGATGACGTTTTGAGACATCTCCTACAACTACAGCACCAGAATTGTACTGCTGAAGCAAGTCGGTTTTTTGGCATTTTTACGACAGGGTCCCCCCTTACGACATTTTAGCAAAAAATGTTTTTCTTAAAAAATGCATTTTCTTACATTTTCTTACATTTACGGGTTTAGTCGGGACTCCTGATGACGTTTTGAGACATCTCCTACAACTACAGCACCAGAATTGTGCTGCTGAAGCAAGTCTGTTTTTTGAATTTTTTTTTGTAAAAAAAAAGTTTTCCCAAAAAAAGCATTTTATGCCATTTTTAGGTTTTGTAGGGACTCCTGATGACGTTTTGAGACATCTCCTACAACTACAGCACCAGAATTGTGCTGCTGAAGCAAGTCAGTTTTTTGGCATTTTTACGACAGGGTCCCCCCTTACGACATTTTAGCAAAAAATGTTTTTCTTAAAAAATGCATTTTCTTACATTTTCTTACATTTACGGGTTTAGTCGGGACTCCTGATGACGTTTTGAGACATCTCCTACAACTACAGCACCAGAATTGTGCTGCTGAAGCAAGTCTGTTTTTGGAATTTTTTTTTGTAAAAAAAAAGTTTTCCCAAAAAAAGCATTTTATGCCATTTTTAGGTTTTGTAGGGACTCCTGATGACGTTTTGAGACATCTCCTACAACTACAGCACCAGAATTGTAGTGCTGAAGCAAGTCGTTTTTTTGGCATTTTTACGACAGGGTCCCCCCTTACGACATTTTAGCAAAAAATGTTTTTCGTAAAAAATGCATTTTCTTACATTTTCTTACATTTACGGGTTTAGTCGGGACTCCTGATGACGTTTTCAGACATCTCCTACAACTACAGCACCAGAATTGTGCTGCTGAAGCAAGTCTGTTTTTTGAAATTTTTTTTGTAAAAAAAAAGTTTTCCCAAAAAAAGCATTTTATGCCATTTTTAGGTTTTGTAGGGACTCCTGATGACGTTTTGAGACATCTCCTACAACTACAGCACCAGAATTGTACTGCTGAAGCAAGTCGTTTTTTTGGCATTTTTTCGACAGGGTAACCCCTTACGACATTTTAGCAAAAAATGTTTTTCGTAAAAAATGCATTTTCTTACATTTTCTTACATTTACGGATTTAGTCGGGACTCCTGATGACGTTTTGAGACATCTCCTACAACTACAGCACCAGAATTGTGCTGCTGAAGCAAGTCTGTTTTTTGAATTTTTTTTTGTAAAAAAAAAGTTTTCCCAAAAAAGCATTTTATGCCATTTTTAGGTTTTGTAGGGACTCCTGATGACGTTTTGAGACATCTCCTACAACTACAGCACCAGAATTGTACTGCTGAAGCAAGTCGGTTTTTTGGCATTTTTACGACAGGGTCCCCCCTTACGACATTTTAGCAAAAAATGTTTTTCTTAAAAAATGCATTTTCTTACATTTTCTTACATTTACGGGTTTAGTCGGGACTCCTGATGACGTTTTGAGACATCTCCTACAACTACAGCACCAGAATTGTGGTGCTGAAGCAAGTCTGTTTTTTGAATTTTTTTTTGTAAAAAAAAAGTTTTCCCAAAAAAAGCATTTTATGCCATTTTTAGGTTTTGTAGGGACTCCTGATGACGTTTTGAGACATCTCCTACAACTACAGCACCAGAATTGTACTGCTGAAGCAAGTCGGTTTTTTGGCATTTTTACGACATTTTAGCAAAAAATGTTTTTCGTAAAAAATGCATTTTCTTAAATTTTCTTACATTTACGGGTTTAGTCGGGACTCCTGATGACGTTTTGAGACATCTCCTACAACTACAGCACCAGAATTGTGCTGCTGAAGCAAGTCTGTTTTTTGAATTTTTTTTTGTAAAAAAAAAGTTTTCCCAAAAAAAGCATTTTATGCCATTTTTAGGTTTTGTAGGGACTCCTGATGACGTTTTGAGACATTTCCTACAACTACAGCACCAGAATTGTACTGCCGAAGCAAGTCGGTTTTTTGGCATTTTTACGACAGGGTCCCCCCTTACGACATTTTAGCAAAAAATGTTTTTCTTAAAAAATGCATTTTCTTACATTTTCTTACATTTACGGGTTTAGTCGGGACTCCTGATGACGTTTTGAGACATCTCCTACAACTACAGCACCAGAATTGTGCTGCTGAAGCAAGTCCGTTTTTTGGAAAAATTTTTTGTAAAAAAAGTTTTCCCAAAAAAAGCATTTTATGTCATTTTTGGGTTTTGTAGGGACTCCTGATGACGTTTTGAGACATCTCCTACAACTACAGCACCAGAATTGTACTGCTGAAGCAAGTCGGTTTTTTGGCATTTTTACGACAGGGTCCCCCCTTACGACATTTTAGCAAAAAATGTTTTTCTTAAAAAATGCATTTTCTTACATTTTCTTACATTTACGGGTTTAGTCGGGACTCCTGATGACGTTTTGAGACATCTCCTACAACTACAGCACCAGAATTGTGCTGCTGAAGCAAGTCTGTTTTTTGAATTTTTTTTTGTAAAAAAAAAGTTTTCCCAAAAAAAGCATTTTATGCCATTTTTAGGTTTTGTAGGGACTCCTGATGACGTTTTGAGACATCTCCTACAACTACAGCACCAGAATTGTACAAGTCGGTTTTTTGGCATTTTTACGACAGGGTCCCCCCTTACGACATTTTAGCAAAAAATGTTTTTCTTAAAAAATGCATTTTTTAACATTTTCTTACATTTACGGGTTTAGTCGGGACTCCTGATGACGTTTTGAGACATCTCCTACAACTACAGCACCAGAATTGTACTGCTGAAGCAAGTCCGTTTTTTGGCATTTTTACGACAGGGTCCCCCCTTACGACATTTTAGCAAAAAATGTTTTTCGTAAAAAATGCATTTTCTTACATTTTCTTACATTTACGGGTTTAGTCGGGACTCCTGATGACGTTTTGAGACATCTCCTACAACTACAGCACCAGAATTGTGCTGCTGAAGCAAGTCTGTTTTTTGAATTTTTTTTTGTAAAAAAAAAGTTTTCCCAAAAAAAGCATTTTATGCCATTTTTGGGTTTTGTAGGGACTCCTGATGACGTTTTGAGACATCTCCTACAACTACAGCACCAGAATTGTACTGCTGAAGCAAGTCGGTTTTTTGGCATTTTTACGACAGGGTCCCCCCTTACGACATTTTAGCAAAAAATGTTTTTCTTAAAAAATGCATTTTCTTACATTTTCTTACATTTACGGGTTTAGTCGGGACTCCTGATGACGTTTTGAGACATCTCCTACAACTACAGCACCAGAATTGTGCTGCTGAAGCAAGTCTGTTTTTGGAATTTTTTTTTGTAAAAAAAAAGTTTTCCCAAAAAAAGCATTTTATGCCATTTTTAGGTTTTGTAGGGACTCCTGATGACGTTTTGAGACATCTCCTACAACTACAGCACCAGAATTGTAGTGCTGAAGCAAGTCGTTTTTTTGGCATTTTTACGACAGGGTCCCCCCTTACGACATTTTAGCAAAAAATGTTTTTCGTAAAAAATGCATTTTCTTACATTTTCTTACATTTACGGGTTTAGTCGGGACTCCTGATGACGTTTTCAGACATCTCCTACAACTACAGCACCAGAATTGTGCTGCTGAAGCAAGTCTGTTTTTTGAAATTTTTTTTGTAAAAAAAAAGTTTTCCCAAAAAAAGCATTTTATGCCATTTTTAGGTTTTGTAGGGACTCCTGATGACGTTTTGAGACATCTCCTACAACTACAGCACCAGAATTGTACTGCTGAAGCAAGTCGTTTTTTTGGCATTTTTTCGACAGGGTCCCCCCTTACGACATTTTAGCAAAAAATGTTTTTCGTAAAAAATGCATTTTCTTACATTTTCTTACATTTACGGATTTAGTCGGGACTCCTGATGACGTTTTGAGACATCTCCTACAACTACAGCACCAGAATTGTGCTGCTGAAGCAAGTCTGTTTTTTGAATTTTTTTTTGTAAAAAAAAAGTTTTCCCAAAAAAGCATTTTATGCCATTTTTAGGTTTTGTAGGGACTCCTGATGACGTTTTGAGACATCTCCTACAACTACAGCACCAGAATTGTACTGCTGAAGCAAGTCGGTTTTTTGGCATTTTTACGACAGGGTCCCCCCTTACGACATTTTAGCAAAAAATGTTTTTCTTAAAAAATGCATTTTCTTACATTTTCTTACATTTACGGGTTTAGTCGGGACTCCTGATGACGTTTTGAGACATCTCCTACAACTACAGCACCAGAATTGTACTGCTGAAGCAAGTCGGTTTTTTGGCATTTTTACGACATTTTAGCAAAAAATGTTTTTCGTAAAAAATGCATTTTCTTACATTTTCTTACATTTACGGGTTTAGTCGGGACTCCTGATGACGTTTTGAGACATCTCCTACAACTACAGCACCAGAATTGTGCTGCTGAAGCAAGTCTGTTTTTTGAATTTTTTTTTGTAAAAAAAAAGTTTTCCCAAAAAAAGCATTTTATGCCATTTTTAGGTTTTGTAGGGACTCCTGATGACGTTTTGAGACATTTCCTACAACTACAGCACCAGAATTGTACTGCCGAAGCAAGTCGGTTTTTTGGCATTTTTACGACAGGGTCCCCCCTTACGACATTTTAGCAAAAAATGTTTTTCTTAAAAAATGCATTTTCTTACATTTTCTTACATTTACGGGTTTAGTCGGGACTCCTGATGACGTTTTGAGACATCTCCTACAACTACAGCACCAGAATTGTGCTGCTGAAGCAAGTCCGTTTTTTGGAATTTTTTTTTGTAAAAAAAAAGTTTTCCCAAAAAAAGCATTTTCTGCCATTTTTAGGTTTTGTAGCGACTCCTGATGACGTTTTAAGACATCTCCTACAACTACAGCACCAGAATTGTGCTGCTGAAGCAAGTCAGTTTTTTGGCATTTTTACGACAGGGTCCCCCCTTACGACATTTTAGCAAAAAAATTTTTTCTTAAAAAATGCATATTCTTACATTTTCTTACATTTACGGGTTTAGTCGGGACTCCTGATGACGTTTTGAGACATCTCCTACAACTACAGCACCAGAATTGTGCTGCTGAAGCAAGTCTGTTTTTTGAATTTTTTTTTGTAAAAAAAAAGTTTTCCCAAAAAAAGCATTTTATGCCATTTTTGGGTTTTGTAGGGACTCCTGATGACGTTTTGAGACATCTCCTACAACTACAGCACCAGAATTGTACTGCTGAAGCAAGTCGGTTTTTTGGCATTTTTACGACAGGGTCCCCCCTTACGACATTTTAGCAAAAAATGTTTTTCTTAAAAAATGCATTTTCTTACATTTTCTTACATTTACGGGTTTAGTCGGGACTCCTGATGACGTTTTGAGACATCTCCTACAACTACAGCACCAGAATTGTGCTGCTGAAGCAAGTCTGTTTTTGGAATTTTTTTTTGTAAAAAAAAAGTTTTCCCAAAAAAAGCATTTTATGCCATTTTTAGGTTTTGTAGGGACTCCTGATGACGTTTTGAGACATCTCCTACAACTACAGCACCAGAATTGTAGTGCTGAAGCAAGTCGTTTTTTTGGCATTTTTACGACAGGGTCCCCCCTTACGACATTTTAGCAAAAAATGTTTTTCGTAAAAAATGCATTTTCTTACATTTTCTTACATTTACGGGTTTAGTCGGGACTCCTGATGACGTTTTCAGACATCTCCTACAACTACAGCACCAGAATTGTGCTGCTGAAGCAAGTCTGTTTTTTGAATTTTTTTTTGTAAAAAAAAAGTTTTCCCAAAAAAGCATTTTATGCCATTTTTAGGTTTTGTAGGGACTCCTGATGACGTTTTGAGACATCTCCTACAACTACAGCACCAGAATTGTACTGCTGAAGCAAGTCGGTTTTTTGGCATTTTTACGACAGGGTCCCCCCTTACGACATTTTAGCAAAAAATGTTTTTCTTAAAAAATGCATTTTCTTACATTTTCTTACATTTACGGGTTTAGTCGGGACTCCTGATGACGTTTTGAGACATCTCCTACAACTACAGCACCAGAATTGTGGTGCTGAAGCAAGTCTGTTTTTTGAATTTTTTTTTGTAAAAAAAAAGTTTTCCCAAAAAAAGCATTTTATGCCATTTTTAGGTTTTGTAGGGACTCCTGATGACGTTTTGAGACATCTCCTACAACTACAGCACCAGAATTGTACTGCTGAAGCAAGTCGGTTTTTTGGCATTTTTACGACATTTTAGCAAAAAATGTTTTTCGTAAAAAATG
Organism: Entelurus aequoreus; assembly: GCF_033978785.1. Taxonomy (NCBI): domain Eukaryota; kingdom Metazoa; phylum Chordata; class Actinopteri; order Syngnathiformes; family Syngnathidae; genus Entelurus; species Entelurus aequoreus. Next base: position 902,590 of record NC_084757.1, on the reverse strand, counting down.
CATTTTCTTACATTTACGGGTTTAGTCGGGACTCCTGATGACGTTTTGAGACATCTCCTACAACTACAGCACCAGAATTGTGCTGCTGAAGCAAGTCTGTTTTTTGAAATTTTTTTTGTAAAAAAAAAGTTTTCCCAAAAAAAGCATTTTATGCCATTTTTAGGTTTTGTAGGGACTCCTGATGACGTTTTGAGACATTTCCTACAACTACAGCACCAGAATTGTACTGCCGAAGCAAGTCGGTTTTTTGGCATTTTTACGACAGGGTCCCCCCTTACGACATTTTAGCAAAAAATGTTTTTCTTAAAAAATGCATTTTCTTACATTTTCTTACATTTACGGGTTTAGTCGGGACTCCTGATGACGTTTTGAGACATCTCCTACAACTACAGCACCAGAATTGTACTGCTGAAGCAAGTCTGTTTTTTGAATTTTTTTTTGTAAAAAAAGTTTTCCCAAAAAAAGCATTTTATGTCATTTTTGGGTTTTGTAGGGACTCCTGATGACGTTTTGAGACATCTCCTACAACTACAGCACCAGAATTGTGCTGCTGAAGCAAGTCCGTTTTTTGGAAATTTTTTTTGTAAAAAAAGTTTTCCCAAAAAAAGCATTTTATGTCATTTTTGGGTTTTGTAGGGACTCCTGATGACGTTTTGAGACATCTCCTACAACTACAGCACCAGAATTGTGCTGCTGAAGCAAGTCTGTTTTTTGAAATTTTTTTTGTAAAAAAAAAGTTTTCCCAAAAAAAGCATTTTATGCCATTTTTGGGTTTTGTAGGGACTCCTGATGACGTTTTGAGACATCTCCTACAACTACAGCACCAGAATTGTAGTGCTGAAGCAAGTCGTTTTTTTGGCATTTTTACGACAGGGTCCCCCCTTACGACATTTTAGCAAAAAATGTTTTTCGTAAAAAATGCATTTTCTTACATTTTCTTACATTTACGGGTTTAGTCGGGACTCCTGATGACGTTTTCAGACATCTCCTACAACTACAGCACCAGAATTGTGCTGCTGAAGCAAGTCTGTTTTTTGAAATTTTTTTTGTAAAAAAAAAGTTTTCCCAAAAAAAGCATTTTATGCCATTTTTAGGTTTTGTAGGGACTCCTGATGACGTTTTGAGACATCTCCTACAACTACAGCACCAGAATTGTACTGCTGAAGCAAGTCGTTTTTTTGGCATTTTTTCGACAGGGTAACCCCTTACGACATTTTAGCAAAAAATGTTTTTCGTAAAAAATGCATTTTCTTACATTTTCTTACATTTACGGATTTAGTCGGGACTCCTGATGACGTTTTGAGACATCTCCTACAACTACAGCACCAGAATTGTGCTGCTGAAGCAAGTCTGTTTTTTGAATTTTTTTTTGTAAAAAAAAAGTTTTCCCAAAAAAGCATTTTATGCCATTTTTAGGTTTTGTAGGGACTCCTGATGACGTTTTGAGACATCTCCTACAACTACAGCACCAGAATTGTACTGCTGAAGCAAGTCGGTTTTTTGGCATTTTTACGACAGGGTCCCCCCTTACGACATTTTAGCAAAAAATGTTTTTCTTAAAAAATGCATTTTCTTACATTTTCTTACATTTACGGGTTTAGTCGGGACTCCTGATGACGTTTTGAGACATCTCCTACAACTACAGCACCAGAATTGTGGTGCTGAAGCAAGTCTGTTTTTTGAATTTTTTTTTGTAAAAAAAAAGTTTTCCCAAAAAAAGCATTTTATGCCATTTTTAGGTTTTGTAGGGACTCCTGATGACGTTTTGAGACATCTCCTACAACTACAGCACCAGAATTGTACTGCTGAAGCAAGTCGGTTTTTTGGCATTTTTACGACATTTTAGCAAAAAATGTTTTTCGTAAAAAATGCATTTTCTTACATTTTCTTACATTTACGGGTTTAGTCGGGACTCCTGATGACGTTTTGAGACATCTCCTACAACTACAGCACCAGAATTGTGCTGCTGAAGCAAGTCTGTTTTTTGAATTTTTTTTTGTAAAAAAAAAGTTTTCCCAAAAAAAGCATTTTATGCCATTTTTAGGTTTTGTAGGGACTCCTGATGACGTTTTGAGACATTTCCTACAACTACAGCACCAGAATTGTACTGCCGAAGCAAGTCGGTTTTTTGGCATTTTTACGACAGGGTCCCCCCTTACGACATTTTAGCAAAAAATGTTTTTCTTAAAAAATGCATTTTCTTACATTTTCTTACATTTACGGGTTTAGTCGGGACTCCTGAGGACGTTTTGAGACATCTCCTACAACTACAGCACCAGAATTGTGCTGCTGAAGCAAGTCCGTTTTTTGGAAAAAATTTTTGTAAAAAAAGTTTTCCCAAAAAAAGCATTTTATGTCATTTTTGGGTTTTGTAGGGACTCCTGATGACGTTTTGAGACATCTCCTACAACTACAGCACCAGAATTGTACTGCTGAAGCAAGTCGGTTTTTTGGCATTTTTACGACAGGGTCCCCCCTTACGACATTTTAGCAAAAAATGTTTTTCTTAAAAAATGCATTTTCTTACATTTTCTTACATTTACGGGTTTAGTCGGGACTCCTGATGACGTTTTGAGACATCTCCTACAACTACAGCACCAGAATTGTACTGCTGAAGCAAGTCGGTTTTTTGGCATTTTTACGACAGGGTCCCCCCTTACGACATTTTAGCAAAAAATGTTTTTCTTAAAAAATGCATTTTCTTACATTTTCTTACATTTACGGGTTTAGTCGGGACTCCTGATGACGTTTTGAGACATCTCCTACAACTACAGCACCAGAATTGTGCTGCTGAAGCAAGTCTGTTTTTTGAATTTTTTTTTGTAAAAAAAAAGTTTTCCCAAAAAAAGCATTTTATGCCATTTTTAGGTTTTGTAGGGACTCCTGATGACGTTTTGAGACATCTCCTACAACTACAGCACCAGAATTGTGCTGCTGAAGCAAGTCAGTTTTTTGGCATTTTTACGACAGGGTCCCCCCTTACGACATTTTAGCAAAAAATGTTTTTCTTAAAAAATGCATTTTCTTACATTTTCTTACATTTACGGGTTTAGTCGGGACTCCTGATGACGTTTTGAGACATCTCCTACAACTACAGCACCAGAATTGTGCTGCTGAAGCAAGTCTGTTTTTGGAATTTTTTTTTGTAAAAAAAAAGTTTTCCCAAAAAAAGCATTTTATGCCATTTTTAGGTTTTGTAGGGACTCCTGATGACGTTTTGAGACATCTCCTACAACTACAGCACCAGAATTGTAGTGCTGAAGCAAGTCGTTTTTTTGGCATTTTTACGACAGGGTCCCCCCTTACGACATTTTAGCAAAAAATGTTTTTCGTAAAAAATGCATTTTCTTACATTTTCTTACATTTACGGGTTTAGTCGGGACTCCTGATGACGTTTTCAGACATCTCCTACAACTACAGCACCAGAATTGTGCTGCTGAAGCAAGTCTGTTTTTTGAAATTTTTTTTGTAAAAAAAAAGTTTTCCCAAAAAAAGCATTTTATGCCATTTTTAGGTTTTGTAGGGACTCCTGATGACGTTTTGAGACATCTCCTACAACTACAGCACCAGAATTGTACTGCTGAAGCAAGTCGTTTTTTTGGCATTTTTTCGACAGGGTAACCCCTTACGACATTTTAGCAAAAAATGTTTTTCGTAAAAAATGCATTTTCTTACATTTTCTTACATTTACGGATTTAGTCGGGACTCCTGATGACGTTTTGAGACATCTCCTACAACTACAGCACCAGAATTGTGCTGCTGAAGCAAGTCTGTTTTTTGAATTTTTTTTTGTAAAAAAAAAGTTTTCCCAAAAAAGCATTTTATGCCATTTTTAGGTTTTGTAGGGACTCCTGATGACGTTTTGAGACATCTCCTACAACTACAGCACCAGAATTGTACTGCTGAAGCAAGTCGGTTTTTTGGCATTTTTACGACAGGGTCCCCCCTTACGACATTTTAGCAAAAAATGTTTTTCTTAAAAAATGCATTTTCTTACATTTTCTTACATTTACGGGTTTAGTCGGGACTCCTGATGACGTTTTGAGACATCTCCTACAACTACAGCACCAGAATTGTGGTGCTGAAGCAAGTCTGTTTTTTGAATTTTTTTTTGTAAAAAAAAAGTTTTCCCAAAAAAAGCATTTTATGCCATTTTTAGGTTTTGTAGGGACTCCTGATGACGTTTTGAGACATCTCCTACAACTACAGCACCAGAATTGTACTGCTGAAGCAAGTCGGTTTTTTGGCATTTTTACGACATTTTAGCAAAAAATGTTTTTCGTAAAAAATGCATTTTCTTAAATTTTCTTACATTTACGGGTTTAGTCGGGACTCCTGATGACGTTTTGAGACATCTCCTACAACTACAGCACCAGAATTGTGCTGCTGAAGCAAGTCTGTTTTTTGAATTTTTTTTTGTAAAAAAAAAGTTTTCCCAAAAAAAGCATTTTATGCCATTTTTAGGTTTTGTAGGGACTCCTGATGACGTTTTGAGACATTTCCTACAACTACAGCACCAGAATTGTACTGCCGAAGCAAGTCGGTTTTTTGGCATTTTTACGACAGGGTCCCCCCTTACGACATTTTAGCAAAAAATGTTTTTCTTAAAAAATGCATTTTCTTACATTTTCTTACATTTACGGGTTTAGTCGGGACTCCTGATGACGTTTTGAGACATCTCCTACAACTACAGCACCAGAATTGTGCTGCTGAAGCAAGTCCGTTTTTTGGAAAAAATTTTTGTAAAAAAAGTTTTCCCAAAAAAAGCATTTTATGTCATTTTTGGGTTTTGTAGGGACTCCTGATGACGTTTTGAGACATCTCCTACAACTACAGCACCAGAATTGTACTGCTGAAGCAAGTCGGTTTTTTGGCATTTTTACGACAGGGTCCCCCCTTACGACATTTTAGCAAAAAATGTTTTTCTTAAAAAATGCATTTTCTTACATTTTCTTACATTTACGGGTTTAGTCGGGACTCCTGATGACGTTTTGAGACATCTCCTACAACTACAGCACCAGAATTGTGCTGCTGAAGCAAGTCTGTTTTTTGAATTTTTTTTTGTAAAAAAAAAGTTTTCCCAAAAAAAGCATTTTATGCCATTTTTAGGTTTTGTAGGGACTCCTGATGACGTTTTGAGACATCTCCTACAACTACAGCACCAGAATTGTACAAGTCGGTTTTTTGGCATTTTTACGACAGGGTCCCCCCTTACGACATTTTAGCAAAAAATGTTTTTCTTAAAAAATGCATTTTTTAACATTTTCTTACATTTACGGGTTTAGTCGGGACTCCTGATGACGTTTTGAGACATCTCCTACAACTACAGCACCAGAATTGTACTGCTGAAGCAAGTCCGTTTTTTGGCATTTTTACGACAGGGTCCCCCCTTACGACATTTTAGCAAAAAATGTTTTTCGTAAAAAATGCATTTTCTTACATTTTCTTACATTTACGGGTTTAGTCGGGACTCCTGATGACGTTTTGAGACATCTCCTACAACTACAGCACCAGAATTGTGCTGCTGAAGCAAGTCTGTTTTTTGAATTTTTTTTTGTAAAAAAAAAGTTTTCCCAAAAAAAGCATTTTATGCCATTTTTGGGTTTTGTAGGGACTCCTGATGACGTTTTGAGACATCTCCTACAACTACAGCACCAGAATTGTACTGCTGAAGCAAGTCGGTTTTTTGGCATTTTTACGACAGGGTCCCCCCTTACGACATTTTAGCAAAAAATGTTTTTCTTAAAAAATGCATTTTCTTACATTTTCTTACATTTACGGGTTTAGTCGGGACTCCTGATGACGTTTTGAGACATCTCCTACAACTACAGCACCAGAATTGTGCTGCTGAAGCAAGTCTGTTTTTGGAATTTTTTTTTGTAAAAAAAAAGTTTTCCCAAAAAAAGCATTTTATGCCATTTTTAGGTTTTGTAGGGACTCCTGATGACGTTTTGAGACATCTCCTACAACTACAGCACCAGAATTGTAGTGCTGAAGCAAGTCGTTTTTTTGGCATTTTTACGACAGGGTCCCCCCTTACGACATTTTAGCAAAAAATGTTTTTCGTAAAAAATGCATTTTCTTACATTTTCTTACATTTACGGGTTTAGTCGGGACTCCTGATGACGTTTTCAGACATCTCCTACAACTACAGCACCAGAATTGTGCTGCTGAAGCAAGTCTGTTTTTTGAAATTTTTTTTGTAAAAAAAAAGTTTTCCCAAAAAAAGCATTTTATGCCATTTTTAGGTTTTGTAGGGACTCCTGATGACGTTTTGAGACATCTCCTACAACTACAGCACCAGAATTGTACTGCTGAAGCAAGTCGTTTTTTTGGCATTTTTTCGACAGGGTCCCCCCTTACGACATTTTAGCAAAAAATGTTTTTCGTAAAAAATGCATTTTCTTACATTTTCTTACATTTACGGATTTAGTCGGGACTCCTGATGACGTTTTGAGACATCTCCTACAACTACAGCACCAGAATTGTGCTGCTGAAGCAAGTCTGTTTTTTGAATTTTTTTTTGTAAAAAAAAAGTTTTCCCAAAAAAGCATTTTATGCCATTTTTAGGTTTTGTAGGGACTCCTGATGACGTTTTGAGACATCTCCTACAACTACAGCACCAGAATTGTACTGCTGAAGCAAGTCGGTTTTTTGGCATTTTTACGACAGGGTCCCCCCTTACGACATTTTAGCAAAAAATGTTTTTCTTAAAAAATGCATTTTCTTACATTTTCTTACATTTACGGGTTTAGTCGGGACTCCTGATGACGTTTTGAGACATCTCCTACAACTACAGCACCAGAATTGTACTGCTGAAGCAAGTCGGTTTTTTGGCATTTTTACGACATTTTAGCAAAAAATGTTTTTCGTAAAAAATGCATTTTCTTACATTTTCTTACATTTACGGGTTTAGTCGGGACTCCTGATGACGTTTTGAGACATCTCCTACAACTACAGCACCAGAATTGTGCTGCTGAAGCAAGTCTGTTTTTTGAATTTTTTTTTGTAAAAAAAAAGTTTTCCCAAAAAAAGCATTTTATGCCATTTTTAGGTTTTGTAGGGACTCCTGATGACGTTTTGAGACATTTCCTACAACTACAGCACCAGAATTGTACTGCCGAAGCAAGTCGGTTTTTTGGCATTTTTACGACAGGGTCCCCCCTTACGACATTTTAGCAAAAAATGTTTTTCTTAAAAAATGCATTTTCTTACATTTTCTTACATTTACGGGTTTAGTCGGGACTCCTGATGACGTTTTGAGACATCTCCTACAACTACAGCACCAGAATTGTGCTGCTGAAGCAAGTCCGTTTTTTGGAATTTTTTTTTGTAAAAAAAAAGTTTTCCCAAAAAAAGCATTTTCTGCCATTTTTAGGTTTTGTAGCGACTCCTGATGACGTTTTAAGACATCTCCTACAACTACAGCACCAGAATTGTGCTGCTGAAGCAAGTCAGTTTTTTGGCATTTTTACGACAGGGTCCCCCCTTACGACATTTTAGCAAAAAAATTTTTTCTTAAAAAATGCATATTCTTACATTTTCTTACATTTACGGGTTTAGTCGGGACTCCTGATGACGTTTTGAGACATCTCCTACAACTACAGCACCAGAATTGTGCTGCTGAAGCAAGTCTGTTTTTTGAATTTTTTTTTGTAAAAAAAAAGTTTTCCCAAAAAAAGCATTTTATGCCATTTTTGGGTTTTGTAGGGACTCCTGATGACGTTTTGAGACATCTCCTACAACTACAGCACCAGAATTGTACTGCTGAAGCAAGTCGGTTTTTTGGCATTTTTACGACAGGGTCCCCCCTTACGACATTTTAGCAAAAAATGTTTTTCTTAAAAAATGCATTTTCTTACATTTTCTTACATTTACGGGTTTAGTCGGGACTCCTGATGACGTTTTGAGACATCTCCTACAACTACAGCACCAGAATTGTGCTGCTGAAGCAAGTCTGTTTTTGGAATTTTTTTTTGTAAAAAAAAAGTTTTCCCAAAAAAAGCATTTTATGCCATTTTTAGGTTTTGTAGGGACTCCTGATGACGTTTTGAGACATCTCCTACAACTACAGCACCAGAATTGTAGTGCTGAAGCAAGTCGTTTTTTTGGCATTTTTACGACAGGGTCCCCCCTTACGACATTTTAGCAAAAAATGTTTTTCGTAAAAAATGCATTTTCTTACATTTTCTTACATTTACGGGTTTAGTCGGGACTCCTGATGACGTTTTCAGACATCTCCTACAACTACAGCACCAGAATTGTGCTGCTGAAGCAAGTCTGTTTTTTGAATTTTTTTTTGTAAAAAAAAAGTTTTCCCAAAAAAGCATTTTATGCCATTTTTAGGTTTTGTAGGGACTCCTGATGACGTTTTGAGACATCTCCTACAACTACAGCACCAGAATTGTACTGCTGAAGCAAGTCGGTTTTTTGGCATTTTTACGACAGGGTCCCCCCTTACGACATTTTAGCAAAAAATGTTTTTCTTAAAAAATGCATTTTCTTACATTTTCTTACATTTACGGGTTTAGTCGGGACTCCTGATGACGTTTTGAGACATCTCCTACAACTACAGCACCAGAATTGTGGTGCTGAAGCAAGTCTGTTTTTTGAATTTTTTTTTGTAAAAAAAAAGTTTTCCCAAAAAAAGCATTTTATGCCATTTTTAGGTTTTGTAGGGACTCCTGATGACGTTTTGAGACATCTCCTACAACTACAGCACCAGAATTGTACTGCTGAAGCAAGTCGGTTTTTTGGCATTTTTACGACATTTTAGCAAAAAATGTTTTTCGTAAAAAATGCATTTTCTTACATTTACGGGTTTAGTCGGGACTCCTGATGACGTTTTGAGACATCTCCTACAACTACAGCACCAGAATTGTGCTGCTGAAGCAAGTCTGTTTTTTGAAATTTTTTTTGTAAAAAAAAAGTTTTCCCAAAAAAAGCATTTTATGCCATTTTTAGGTTTTGTAGGGACTCCTGATGACGTTTTGAGACATTTCCTACAACTACAGCACCAGAATTGTACTGCCGAAGCAAGTCGGTTTTTTGGCATTTTTACGACAGGGTCCCCCCTTACGACATTTTAGCAAAAAATGTTTTTCTTAAAAAATGCATTTTCTTACATTTTCTTACATTTACGGGTTTAGTCGGGACTCCTGATGACGTTTTGAGACATCTCCTACAACTACAGCACCAGAATTGTACTGCTGAAGCAAGTCTGTTTTTTGAATTTTTTTTTGTAAAAAAAGTTTTCCCAAAAAAAGCATTTTATGTCATTTTTGGGTTTTGTAGGGACTCCTGATGACGTTTTGAGACATCTCCTACAACTACAGCACCAGAATTGTGCTGCTGAAGCAAGTCCGTTTTTTGGAAATTTTTTTTGTAAAAAAAGTTTTCCCAAAAAAAGCATTTTATGTCATTTTTGGGTTTTGTAGGGACTCCTGATGACGTTTTGAGACATCTCCTACAACTACAGCACCAGAATTGTGCTGCTGAAGCAAGTCTGTTTTTTGAAATTTTTTTTGTAAAAAAAAAGTTTTCCCAAAAAAAGCATTTTATGCCATTTTTGGGTTTTGTAGGGACTCCTGATGACGTTTTGAGACATCTCCTACAACTACAGCACCAGAATTGTAGTGCTGAAGCAAGTCGTTTTTTTGGCATTTTTACGACAGGGTCCCCCCTTACGACATTTTAGCAAAAAATGTTTTTCGTAAAAAATGCATTTTCTTACATTTTCTTACATTTACGGGTTTAGTCGGGACTCCTGATGACGTTTTCAGACATCTCCTACAACTACAGCACCAGAATTGTGCTGCTGAAGCAAGTCTGTTTTTTGAAATTTTTTTTGTAAAAAAAAAGTTTTCCCAAAAAAAGCATTTTATGCCATTTTTAGGTTTTGTAGGGACTCCTGATGACGTTTTGAGACATCTCCTACAACTACAGCACCAGAATTGTACTGCTGAAGCAAGTCGTTTTTTTGGCATTTTTTCGACAGGGTAACCCCTTACGACATTTTAGCAAAAAATGTTTTTCGTAAAAAATGCATTTTCTTACATTTTCTTACATTTACGGATTTAGTCGGGACTCCTGATGACGTTTTGAGACATCTCCTACAACTACAGCACCAGAATTGTGCTGCTGAAGCAAGTCTGTTTTTTGAATTTTTTTTTGTAAAAAAAAAGTTTTCCCAAAAAAGCATTTTATGCCATTTTTAGGTTTTGTAGGGACTCCTGATGACGTTTTGAGACATCTCCTACAACTACAGCACCAGAATTGTACTGCTGAAGCAAGTCGGTTTTTTGGCATTTTTACGACAGGGTCCCCCCTTACGACATTTTAGCAAAAAATGTTTTTCTTAAAAAATGCATTTTCTTACATTTTCTTACATTTACGGGTTTAGTCGGGACTCCTGATGACGTTTTGAGACATCTCCTACAACTACAGCACCAGAATTGTGGTGCTGAAGCAAGTCTGTTTTTTGAATTTTTTTTTGTAAAAAAAAAGTTTTCCCAAAAAAAGCATTTTATGCCATTTTTAGGTTTTGTAGGGACTCCTGATGACGTTTTGAGACATCTCCTACAACTACAGCACCAGAATTGTACTGCTGAAGCAAGTCGGTTTTTTGGCATTTTTACGACATTTTAGCAAAAAATGTTTTTCGTAAAAAATGCATTTTCTTACATTTTCTTACATTTACGGGTTTAGTCGGGACTCCTGATGACGTTTTGAGACATCTCCTACAACTACAGCACCAGAATTGTGCTGCTGAAGCAAGTCTGTTTTTTGAATTTTTTTTTGTAAAAAAAAAGTTTTCCCAAAAAAAGCATTTTATGCCATTTTTAGGTTTTGTAGGGACTCCTGATGACGTTTTGAGACATTTCCTACAACTACAGCACCAGAATTGTACTGCCGAAGCAAGTCGGTTTTTTGGCATTTTTACGACAGGGTCCCCCCTTACGACATTTTAGCAAAAAATGTTTTTCTTAAAAAATGCATTTTCTTACATTTTCTTACATTTACGGGTTTAGTCGGGACTCCTGAGGACGTTTTGAGACATCTCCTACAACTACAGCACCAGAATTGTGCTGCTGAAGCAAGTCCGTTTTTTGGAAAAAATTTTTGTAAAAAAAGTTTTCCCAAAAAAAGCATTTTATGTCATTTTTGGGTTTTGTAGGGACTCCTGATGACGTTTTGAGACATCTCCTACAACTACAGCACCAGAATTGTACTGCTGAAGCAAGTCGGTTTTTTGGCATTTTTACGACAGGGTCCCCCCTTACGACATTTTAGCAAAAAATGTTTTTCTTAAAAAATGCATTTTCTTACATTTTCTTACATTTACGGGTTTAGTCGGGACTCCTGATGACGTTTTGAGACATCTCCTACAACTACAGCACCAGAATTGTACTGCTGAAGCAAGTCCGTTTTTTGGCATTTTTACGACAGGGTCCCCCCTTACGACATTTTAGCAAAAAATGTTTTTCGTAAAAAATGCATTTTCTTACATTTTCTTACATTTACGGGTTTAGTCGGGACTCCTGATGACGTTTTGAGACATCTCCTACAACTACAGCACCAGAATTGTGCTGCTGAAGCAAGTCTGTTTTTTGAATTTTTTTTTGTAAAAAAAAAGTTTTCCCAAAAAGAGCATTTCATGCCATTTTTAGGTTTTGTAGGGACTCCTGATGACGTTTTAAGACATCTCCTACAACTACAGCACCAGAATTGTGCTGCTGAAGCAAATCAGTTTTTTGGCATTTTTACGACAGGGTCCCCCCTTACGACATTTTAGCAAAAAATGTTTTTCTTAAAAAATGCATTTTCTTACATTTTCTTACATTTACGGGTTTAGTCGGGACTCCTGATGACGTTTTGAGACATCTCCTACAACTACAGCACCAGAATTGTGCTGCTGAAGCAAGTCCGTTTTTTGGAATTTTTACGACAGGGTCCCTCCCCCCTTACGACATTTTAGCAAAAAATGTTTTTCGTAAAAAATGCATTTTCTTACATTTTCTTACATTTACGGGTTTAGTCGGGACTCCTGATGACGTTTTGAGACATCTCCTCCAACTACAGCACCAGAATTGTGCTGCTGAAGCAAGTCTGTTTTTTGAATTTTTTTTTGTAAAAAAAAAGTTTTCCCAAAAAAAGCATTTTATGCCATTTTTAGGTTTTGTAGGGACTCCTGATGACGTTTTGAGACATCTCCTACAACTACAGCACCAGAATTGTACTGCTGAAGCAAGTCGGTTTTTTGGCATTTTTACGACAGGGTCCCCCCTTACGACATTTTAGCAAAAAATGTTTTTCTTAAAAAATGCATTTTCTTACATTTTCTTACATTTACGGGTTTAGTCGGGACTCCTGATGACGTTTTGAGACATCTCCTACAACTACAGCACCAGAATTGTGCTGCTGAAGGAAGTCTGTTTTTGGAATTTTTTTTTGTAAAAAAAAAGTTTTCCCAAAAAAAGCATTTTATGCCATTTTTAGGTTTTGTAGGGACTCCTGATGACGTTTTGAGACATCTCCTACAACTACAGCACCAGAATTGTGCTGCTGAAGCAAGTCAGTTTTTTGGAATTTTTACGACAGGGTCCCCCCTTACGACATTTTAGCAAAAAATGTTTTTCTTAAAAAATGCATTTTCTTACATTTTCTTACATTTACGGGTTTAGTCGGGACTCCTGATGACGTTTTGAGACATCTCCTACAACTACAGCACCAGAATTGTGCTGCTGAAGCAAGTCCGTTTTTTGGAATTTTTTTTTGTAAAAAAAAAGTTTTCCCAAAAAAAGCATTTTCTGCCATTTTTAGGTTTTGTAGCGACTCCTGATGACGTTTTAAGACATCTCCTACAACTACAGCACCAGAATTGTGCTGCTGAAGCAAGTCAGTTTTTTGGCATTTTTACGACAGGGTCCCCCCTTACGACATTTTAGCAAAAATTTTTTTTCTTAAAAAATGCATATTCTTACATTTTCTTACATTTACGGGTTTAGTCGGGACTCCTGATGACGTTTTGAGACATCTCCTACAACTACAGCACCAGAATTGTGCTGCTGAAGCAAGTCTGTTTTTTGAATTTTTTTTTGTAAAAAAAAAGTTTTCCCAAAAAAAGCATTTTATGCCATTTTTGGGTTTTGTAGGGACTCCTGATGACGTTTTGAGACATCTCCTACAACTACAGCACCAGAATTGTACTGCTGAAGCAAGTCGGTTTTTGGCATTTTTACGACAGGGTCCCCCCTTACGACATTTTAGCAAAAAATGTTTTTCTTAAAAAATGCATTTTCTTACATTTTCTTACATTTACGGGTTTAGTCGGGACTCCTGATGACGTTTTGAGACATCTCCTACAACTACAGCACCAGAATTGTGCTGCTGAAGCAAGTCTGTTTTTGGAATTTTTTTTTGTAAAAAAAAAGTTTTCCCAAAAAAAGCATTTTATGCCATTTTTAGGTTTTGTAGGGACTCCTGATGACGTTTTGAGACATCTCCTACAACTACAGCACCAGAATTGTACTGCTGAAGCAAGTCCGTTTTTTGGCATTTTTACGACAGGGTCCCCCCTTACGACATTTTAGCAAAAAATGTTTTTCTTAAAAAATGCATTTTCTTACATTTTCTTACATTTACGGGTTTAGTCGGGACTCCTGATGACGTTTTGAGACATCTCCTACAACTACAGCACCAGAATTGTGCTGCTGAAGCAAGTCCGTTTTTTGGAATTTTTTTTTGTAAAAAAAGTTTTCCCAAAAAAAGCATTTTATGTCATTTTTGGGTTTTGTAGGGACTCCTGATGACGTTTTGAGACATCTCCTACAACTACAGCACCAGAATTGTACTGCTGAAGCAAGTCCGTTTTTTGGCATTTTTACGACAGGGTCCCCCCTTACGACATTTTAGCAAAAAACGTTTTTCTTAAAAAATGCATTTTCTTACATTTTCTTACATTTACGGGTTTAGTCGGGACTCCTGATGACGTTTTGAGACATCTCCTACAACTACAGCACCAGAATTGTGCTGCTGAAGCAAGTGTGTTTTTTGAATTTTTTTTTGTAAAAAAAAAGTTTTCCCAAAAAAAGCATTTTATGCCAGTTTTAGGTTTTGTAGGGACTCCTGATGACGTTTTGAGACATCTCCTACAACTACAGCACCAGAATTGTGCTGCTGAAGCAAGTCAGTTTTTTGGCATTTTTACGACAGGGTCCCCCCTTACGACATTTTAGCAAAAAACGTTTTTCTTAAAAAATGCATTTTCTTACATTTTCTTACATTTACGGGTTTAGTCGGGACTCCTGATGACGTTTTGAGACATCTCCTACAACTACAGCACCAGAATTGTGCTGCTGAAGCAAGTCCGTTTTTTGGAAAAAAATTTTGTAAAAAAAGTTTTCCCAAAAAAAGCATTTTATGCCATTTTTAGGTTTTGTAGGGACTCCTGATGACGTTTTAAGACATCTCCTACAACTACAGCACCAGAATTGTGCTGCTGAAGCAAGTCAGTTTTTGGGCATTTTTACGACAGGGTCCCCCCTTACGACATTTTAGCAAAAAATGTTTTTCGTAAAAAATGCATTTTCTTACATTTTCTTACATTTACGGGTTTAGTCGGGACTCCTGATGACGTTTTGAGACATCTCCTACAACTACAGCACCAGAATTGTGCTGCTGAAGCAAGTCTGTTTTTTGAATTTTTTTTTGTAAAAAAAAGTTTTCCCAAAAAAAGCATTCTATGCCATTTTTAGGTTTTGTAGGGACTCCTGATGACGTTTTGAGACATCTCCTACAACTACAGCACCAGAATTGTACTGCTGAAGCAAGTCCGTTTTTTGGCATTTTTACGACAGGGTCCCCCCTTACGACATTTTAGCAAAAATTTTTTTTCTTAAAAAATGCATATTCTTACATTTTCTTACATTTACGGGTTTAGTCGGGACTCCTGATGACGTTTTGAGACATCTCCTACAACTACAGCACCAGAATTGTGCTGCTGAAGCAAGTCTGTTTTTTGAATTTTTTTTTGTAAAAAAAAAGTTTTCCCAAAAAAAGCATTTTATGCCATTTTTGGGTTTTGTAGGGACTCCTGATGACGTTTTGAGACATCTCCTACAACTACAGCACCAGAATTGTACTGCTGAAGCAAGTCGGTTTTTGGCATTTTTACGACAGGGTCCCCCCTTACGACATTTTAGCAAAAAATGTTTTTCTTAAAAAATGCATTTTCTTACATTTTCTTACATTTACGGGTTTAGTCGGGACTCCTGATGACGTTTTGAGACATCTCCTACAACTACAGCACCAGAATTGTGCTGCTGAAGCAAGTCTGTTTTTGGAATTTTTTTTTGTAAAAAAAAAGTTTTCCCAAAAAAAGCATTTTATGCCATTTTTAGGTTTTGTAGGGACTCCTGATGACGTTTTGAGACATCTCCTACAACTACAGCACCAGAATTGTACTGCTGAAGCAAGTCCGTTTTTTGGCATTTTTACGACAGGGTCCCCCCTTACGACATTTTAGCAAAAAATGTTTTTCTTAAAAAATGCATTTTCTTACATTTTCTTACATTTACGGGTTTAGTCGGGACTCCTGATGACGTTTTGAGACATCTCCTACAACTACAGCACCAGAATTGTGCTGCTGAAGCAAGTCCGTTTTTTGGAATTTTTTTTTGTAAAAAAAGTTTTCCCAAAAAAAGCATTTTATGTCATTTTTGGGTTTTGTAGGGACTCCTGATGACGTTTTGAGACATCTCCTACAACTACAGCACCAGAATTGTACTGCTGAAGCAAGTCGGTTTTTTGGCATTTTTACGACAGGGTCCCCCCTTACGACATTTTAGCAAAAAATGTTTTTCTTAAAAAATGCATTTTCTTACATTTTCTTACATTTACGGGTTTAGTCGGGACTCCTGATGACGTTTTGAGACATCTCCTACAACTACAGCACCAGAATTGTGCTGCTGAAGCAAGTCTGTTTTTTGAATTTTTTTTGTAAAAAAAAAGTTTTCCCAAAAAAAGCATTTTATGCCATTTTTAGGTTTTGTAGGGACTCCTGATGACGTTTTAAGACATCTCCTACAACTACAGCACCAGAATTGTGCTGCTGAAGCAAGTCAGTTTTTGGGCATTTTTACGACAGGGTCCCCCCTTACGACATTTAAGCAAAAAATGTTTTTCGTAAAAAATGCATTTTCTTACATTTTCTTACATTTACGGGTTTAGTCGGGACTCCTGATGACGTTTTGAGACATCTCCTACAACTACAGCACCAGAATTGTGCTGCTGAAGCAAGTCTGTTTTTTGAATTTTTTTTTGTAAAAAAAAAGTTTTCCCAAAAAAAGCATTTTATGCCATTTTTAGGTTTTGTAGGGACTCCTGATGACGTTTTGAGACATCTCCTACAACTACAGCACCAGAATTGTGCTGCAGAAGCAAGTCCGTTTTTTGGAATTTTTTTTACGACATTTTGCAAAATATTTTTTTTCCGTAAAATATGCATTTTCTTCTAATTTCTTCCATTTTCGGGTTTAGTCGGGACTCCTGATGACGTTTTGAGACATCTCCTACAACTACAGCACCAGAATTGTGCTGCTGAAGCAAGTCCGTTTTTTGGAATTTTTACGACAGGGTCCCCCCTTACGACATTTTAGCAAAAAATGTTTTGCTTAAAAAATGCATTTTCTTACATTTTCTTACATTTACGGGTTTAGTTGGGACTCCTGATGACGTTTTGAGACATCTCCTACAACTACAGCACCAGAATTGTGCTGCTGAAGCAAGTCCGTTTTTTTGAATTTTTTTTACGACATTTTGCAAAATATTTTTTTTCCGTAAAATATGCATTTTCTTCTAATTTCTTCCATTTTCGGGTTTAGTCTGGACTCCTGATGACGTTTTGAGACATCTCCTACAACTACAGCACCAGAATTGTGCTGCTGAAGCAAGTCTGTTTTTTGAATTTTTTTTTGTAAAAAAAAAGTTTTCCCAAAAAAAGCATTTTATGCCATTTTTAGGTTTTGTAGGGACTCCTGATGACGTTTTGAGACATCTCCTACAACTACAGCACCAGAATTGTACTGCTGAAGCAAGTCCGTCTTTTGGCATTTTTACGACAGGGTCCCCCCTTACGACATTTTAGCAAAAAATGTTTTTCTTAAAAAATGCATTTTCTTACATTTTCTTACATTTACGGGTTTAGTCGGGACTCCTGATGACGTTTTGAGACATCTCCTACAACTACAGCACCAGAATTGTTCTGCTGAAGCAAGTCCGTTTTTTTGAATTTTTTTTACGACATTTTGCAAAATATTTTTTTTCCGTAAAATATGCATTTTCTTCTAATTTCGGGTTTAGTCGGGACTCCTGATGACATTTTGAGACATCTCCTACAACTACAGCACCAGAATTGTGCTGCTGAAGCAAGTCCGTTTTTTGGAATTTTTACGACAGGGTCCCCCCTTACGACATTTTAGCAAAAAATGTTTTTCGTAAAAAATGCATTTTCTTACATTTTCTTACATTTGCGGGTTTAGTCAGGACTCCTGATGACGTTTTGACACATCTCCTACAACTACAGCACCAGAATTGTGCTGCTGAAGCAAGTCTGTTTTTTGAATTTTTTTTTGTAAAAAAAAAGTTTTCCCAAAAAAAGCATTTTATGCCATTTTTAGGTTTTGTAGGGACTCCTGATGACGTTTTGAGACATCTCCTACAACTACAGCACCAGAATTGTGCTGCAGAAGCAAGTCCGTTTTTTGGAATTTTTTTTACGACATTTTAGCAAAAAATGTTTTTCTTAAAAAATGCATTTTCTTCCATTTTTGGGTTTAGTCGGGACTCCTGATGACGTTTTGAGACATCTCCTACAACTACAGCACCAGAATTGTGCTGCTGAAGCAAGTCCGTTTTTTTGAATTTTTTTTACGACATTTTGCAAAATATTTTTTTCCGTAAAATATGCATTTTCTTCTAATTTCTTCCATTTTCGGGTTTTGTAGGGACTCCTGATGACGTTTTGAGACATCTCCTACAACTACAGCACCAGAATTGTGCTGCTGAAGCAAGTCCGTTTTTTGGAATTTTTACGACAGGGTCCCCCCTTACGACATTTTAGCAAAAAATGTTTTTCGTAAAAAATGCATTTTCTTACATTTTCTTACATTTACGGGTTTAGTCGGGACTCCTGATGACGTTTTGAGACATCTCCTACAACTACAGCACCAGAATTGTACTGCTAAAGCAAGTCCGTTTATTGGCATTTTTACGACAGGGTCCCCCCTTACGACATTTTAGCAAAACATTTTTTTTTTGTAATTTAGTGTTAAAAAGGTAATAATGTACTGTACTGTACATATTAATTTGCCACCGCCATCATCACCACCGTGCACCTACATTATGCGAGGGTGCTCTCGGTCCATTTGAACTTTTAATAGGATCCAAAGTGTACGACCTTTGACTGAACATCACACTGTGAAATTGGATTGTGGACTTTTTTTATGTTATTATCAAATCACACAGCATGTGAGAGTTAGCAGGCACACTTCCACTTTTCCCACTGCTCTATATCTAAGGGTGACCAGATCCCAATTCAGCAGGGGCCTCGTGTTATGTTGTGCTTATGCACAAAAACCTGGCGTACGTCCTTTTTTCCATGGTAAAGATGAAAGGTATCGAGACCGAACTTGACGTTGAATTGTGCGCTGTTTCACTCCAGGTTCGTTCTTCACATACTCACATTTGCTTTGCCGACATTTCAACAATGTAAAATAGATCGCGGCGAGGACACACAATGCACTTTTTGGCCAATGCGTTTACCGTAATTTCCGGACTATAAGGCGCATTTAAAATCCTTTTTTATTTCTCAGTGCGCCTTACACAGTTGCGCCTAATGTAATGAACAAGTTTGGTTGAGCTTACCCACCTCGAGGCGATATTATTTGGTACATGGTGTAATTATAAGTGTGAGCAGTAGATGGCAGTCAAACATAAGAGATACGTGTAGCCTGCACTATGATGGGTTTTAAGTAAACAACAGCAACATTTTAAATGTTCCGTTGAAAATATAGAACATTAGACACGGCGCTCAAAAATCTATCAAAATGTTTTAGCACGACTTTGGTCAGCTATGAAGCCGCACCGCTTGAAGGATTGTCGGCGCATTAAACATACGACTATTATTATGGTGTGTGTATAAGGTAAGACATTATCTGCCGTTTTGTTTCGCAATATTATGCAACTTTTCTTAACTTCTGGTACCTGCTGATCTGTATTTGGGATCTGCATGAGTCCTGAAAAATTGTGTGTCCGCCTTTGTAGTTAATAAGCTTCTTCTTTTTCTCTATCTTCTTGTTATGTGACATTCATCCTCCGCTGTTGCCATTTCTAATATAAAGTAGTGTCAAGTTCTCACTTATATCTGTCAGTAAACTTGCCATGAAAGCGCTAAAACATACCGGTGTAGTGAGTTTACATTATTCACCCAAGGAAGTTTAGTTATTAGAGAGTTCCGGTTGAACGGTTTTTCACGGGACACATTTCCGGTGTGGTTGTTTCCGGATGAGGAGATGCTGCTCCATTATTGATTTGATTTGATTTTGTGTAGACCGCAATATGACTCAAGTAAACAACACCAACATTGTATATGCTCCCTTGAAAATATAGAACATTACACACGGCGCTCAAAAATCTATCAAAATGTTTTAGTAGGACTTTGGTCAGCTATGAAACTGCACCGCTTGATGGATTGTACTGTGCTTCAACATAGGAGTATTATTATGGTGTGTGTATAAGGTAAGACATATTTTCTGGTGTTTTGTTTCGCAATATTATGCAAAAGAAACTTTTCTTACCTTCTGGTACCTGAAAATTTGTGCAGGTCCGCCTTTGTAGTCCGTGCCGACACCGTAGTCGATAAGCTTCTTCTTTTTCTCCACCTTCTTGTTATGGGACATCCATCCTCTGCTGTTGCCATTTCTAATAAAAAGCAGTGTAGAGTTATTACTTATTTCAGTCAGTAAACTCGCCATGAAAGCCCTAAAACATACCGGTGTAGTGAGTTACCATTATTCACCCAAGGAACTTTAGTTATTAGAGTTCTGGTCGGACGTTTTTTCACGGGACACATTTCTGGTGTTGTTGTTTCTGGATGAGGAGATGCTGCTCCGTTATTGATTGAAGTAAAGTCTGAATGTCATTAAAACAGTTAGCTCCATCTTTTGACACTTCACAACAAAGATGACGGGGAGAAGACGCTGCCGAAGGTGAGCCACGTAAATAAGACCGCCCACAAAACGGCGCACCCGGAAGCGGCTTGAAGATGATGTGTAAAACATCATCTATGCAGCATTTTGAGCAAAGAACCACCATTACATGTTATGTAGACCCCAAGGAAGTCTTTTACATTTAGAAAAAAATATATATATTATGACTCCTTTAATGCGCCTTATATATGAAAAAAAGATCAAAAATAGACCATTCATCGGCAGTGCTCCTTATAATCCGGTGTGCCCTATGGTCCGGAAAATACGGTAATGCTTTATATCAATATTTGTGAGGATGTTTACCAATTTATCTAGGCCAGAGGTGTCAAACTCATTTTAGATCGGGGGCCACATTGAGAAAAATCTACTCCCAAGTGGGCCGGACTGGTAAAATCACGGCACGATAACTTAAAAATAAAGACAACTTCAGATTGTTTTCTTTGTTTAAAAATAGAATTTCTCAAAAATAAACAAATCATGTTTTTTTTTTTACACTTACATGTTGCAGTTAATAGTGTTCTACCTTTAATTGTTGTTATTTATACTTTCTGAATAAATGACGTGATAATGTTCATCAGTCAACTCATTGGTGTTCATTTTCAATCTAACAAGATAAAAAAAAAATTATCAAAATCAAATTACAGGATGTTATTTATGTAGTTTGCTAATTTTCTTCGACTGTTGCACTAACACCATGTGTTTTATTTTTTTTGTACATACTGTATGTAGCATCATCTACAAAGATACAAAGAATTGCCATTGCCACATCTAGTGGACACATTTAAAACAGCAGTTTCTTTCATACAAAAATTTCAGCTCATTTGTATACTTAGCAAATTCATCCGGATAGAACCTGTTCACGGGCCTGATCCGTTTCATCTCAGCGATCGTATTTGTCACGTTTCATGTGTCAGGTAAAGCGCAATGAATGACTCCGCTTCCTAGTGTAAGAGTGAGCTTTTATAAGTGTGCCATGACAGCAGACTCTCTAATCGGTGATTAAAAGAGCTGAAAGTCTTCCAGAGATGGGCACAGTCTACACTACCTGCTGTCTGAGGCGAGTGCACAGCATCCTGCGTGACCAACAACACCCTGCTCCTCACCTGCGGCCCTCAGGTAGAAGGAACAGGTCTATACGTGCCAGGACAACTTGCCAACAGCTCGTCTGTATCCTCAGGCAGTGACCCTCTCTCACATCCCACCCATGAACTGCAACGTCTAATTATCACTTCTATTGATCTGCCCTTTATACTGTACACTGCATCCGGAAAGTATTCACAGCGCTTCATTTTTTGCCACATTTTGCTATGTTACAGCCTTATTCTAAAATGGTATCAATTCATTTTCGTCCTCAAAACTCTGCGTTTCTGGGTGTTGTTGATAAATGCAACAACACCCAGAAACGCCGCTGGCTTCGCTCGGCCCGAGCTCATCTAAGATGGACTGATTGGTTGGAATCTGCGCTTTTGCATGATATACTAGTTACTACGGTAATCTTCTCAGAAAGCACGTAGTTTCAAAGTTGTATTTGTGTTGGTACTGCATCAAAAAGCGACATCAGTGTGTAAAGGATATCACCACATGGACTCAGGAACACTTCAGAAAACCACTGTCAGTAACTACAGTTGGTCGCTACATCTGTAAGTGCAAGTTAAAACTCTACAATGCAAAGCGAATGCCATTTATCAACAACACCCAGAAACGCCGCCGGCTTCGCTCGGCCCGAGCTCATCTAAGATGTACTGATGCAAACTGGAAAAGTGTTCTGTGGTCTGACAAGTCCACATTTCAAATTGTTTTTGGAAACTGTGGACGTCGTGTCCTCCGGTCCAAAGAGGAAAAGAACCATCCGGATTGTGCTAGGCGCAAAGTTGAAAACCCAGCGTCTGTAATTGTATGGAAAACTTGTTTTGTTTTGTTTTTAATGTATGTTTTTATTGTTTTGTTTTTTAATGTATTATATTCTGTTTTTATATGTTTAAATGGATCTTAAGGTCTGCAATAAAGATTGATGATATGGGGGTGTATTAGTAGGTAACTTACACGTTTGTGAAGGCACCATTAATGCTGAAAGGTACATACAGGTTTTGGAGCAACAAAAGTTGCCATCCAAGCGACGTCTATTTCATGGCCGCCCCTGCTTATTTCAGTAAGATATCGCCGAGCCACATTCTGCACGTGTTACAACAGCGTGGCTTCGTAGTAAAAGAGTGCGGGTACTAGACTGGCCTGCCTGTAGTACGAACTGTGCTCTGTAAATAAACTCGCCTTGCCGACCGTTTTCTGTCGTGGACAACGACAATTTCAATAAACCACAAGTTAAAAAAAAGGCATGAACATTTCCCTCTTTTGGGTATTGAAAAAATGTATCGAACGGCGCCGCTCAAGTACCGATCCATACCAGACTGTGAATTTTGTGCATCGTTCGTGGCACCCTTTGTGTTTACGCGTTTCATGGGTCAGGATTGCACCACCTAACGCATTTTCGATACATGGTTACTATGCAGTGTGTGTGTTATTCACTATGACAATGACAATAAATGCATTGAACTGAATACAAATCATGTTAGAGTAAATGAATACTTCTCTGATTTGAGGGCGAAGGCTTGTTCATGTGTCCTGTGATGAACTGGCGGCCAGTTTAGGGTGTAGGCCGGGGGTCAGCAACCCGCGTCTCTTTAGCACCGCCCTCGTGGCTCCCTGGACCTCTTTCAGAGATGTGTGAAAATGGAAAAAGATGAAGAACATTTTTATTTGAATATATTTTCTGTAGGAGAACAAACATGACACAAACCTTCCTAATTGTTAGAAGTCCCACTGTTTATGTTAAACATGCTTCACTGATGAGAGGATTTAGCAAGCACTGTTTTGTCCTACTAATTTCAGCGATCCTTGAACTCATTGTTGTTTGTTTACATGTACAACTTTCTCCGACGCTGCCACAGAAAGACGTGTTTTATGCCACTTCTTCTTTGTCTCATTTTGTCCACCAAACGTTCTACGCTGTGCCATGTTGTTCCAGACCACAACAAACGTTACCCAGCTTGTAAAGATTGTAATAAATCCATTAGAAGAAGACAGCCTGCCTTTTCCTTTAACTTGGACACACACATTTATACCTTTGACCCTTATGAGCCAGTCATTTCCAGAAGTTATCTCATCATGTGAGAAGCCTCCATTTAAATAACATATTATTATTTGATCTTAATAGATTAAAAATGAACACCAATGAGTTGACTGATGAACATTATCACATCATTTAATCAGAAAGTATACATATCGACAAATAAAGGTAGAATACTATTAACCGCAACATGTAAGTGTAAAAAAAAAAAAAACAACATTATGATTTGTACATTTTCAGAATGTGCTTGCTCTATTTTTAACAAAGAAAAAAACAAACAATCTGAAGTTGTCTTTATTTTTAAGTTATCGTGCCTTGATTTTACCAGTCCGGCCCACTTGGGAGTAGATTTTTGTCCATGTGGCCCCCAATCTAAAATGAGTTTGACACCTCTACATTAGAACTTACGAATAATGGATTGGTAGGTTCATCGTAGCCAGCCTTGTGTATTATTCTAATGACCCTTTTTTCAAGTTGAATTATTGAGCCTGTGTTTGTTCTATAAACATTTCCCCAAAGTTCAACACAATATGTTAGATATGGAAAAATAAAAGAATAATATAACTACAGCTATCGAATATTTTAGTAATCGAGTATTCTATCGAATATCCCGATCGATTAATCGAATAAATCATAATTTTGTTTAATTATACACGTTAAGATGTGCCCTCAATTATTGTGGTTGGCCTAATCGTCTTATTTCCTAAACGCCTGTTTTCATTATTGAAGGCTGACACGCACAGCTAAAAATGTGTATGTGCTAATAAAAACAGGTGCGCTCACAGCCCTATGTGCTGTGTGGTGTGACCGCATAAACAAAGTTCTTGTCTCTCGTGCGTTTTTGATGATTATCATACGGTGCCGTTTAAACGTTTTCTAAACTGGAGCGTACTTAAAAGAGCGGTGTCGTGCAGTGCAAGGGGGGGATGATCTGTGACGTAAACACGCTGTGCAACACCTAAACAGTCTGTGCGAAACGTGAGCTTTGACTACTGTTTAGTGAACCAGGCAAAATGCCGTAAAAAAAATATATGTACAACACCTCGAGGCAGCAACAATTCCTCGAATGTATTTTGTAATCGAATTACTCAAGGAATCATGTGCAGATATTTCTTATTCAGCATGTGTCTTACTTTATATAAAGAATAGCAATGGATTTGGATGTTTTTAGAATAGAATAGAATAGAATAGAAAGTACTTTATTGATCCCTCGGGGAAATTCAGCACCACAGTTCGCTCACAATAAAAATAAACACTAAGGTATTTTTTACATGTGAATAATATAAATACAGTCTATTATACAGCATTATTCACTTGTGAATAATATAAATACATTCTATTATACACAGTGTTGGGTTAGTTACTGAAAACCAGTAACTAGTTACAGTTACTAGTTACTTTATTTCAAAAGCAACTCAGTTACTAACTCAGTTACTTACACCAAAAAGTAATGCGTTATTGTGAAAAGTAACTATTTAGTTACTTGTTTTTTTCTTCTTCTTTTTTTAAAGCTACCATTAATGCCCTTTAAGCCTTCATTTAAGTACTGTTATTGCACTGGAGAATAATACAATCTGTTGATCAGCGCTAGGAATTTTCAAAATGGGGTCCCAGGGACCCCATCAAGTCATAAAAATGGGGTCCTACAGTAAATTTTTGGGGTCCCACTTTTTGGTAAGCGTTTTGACAACAAAAAAGATAAACGTATGCATTATCCTGTTATATCTCACATTATATATTGTGTTTTGGAAAAAGGTTGTCATAAACGTTACTTAATTCATTAAAAAAAAATAATAAAGAAAGAAAACAAATTTGTATACATATGTAAATGTATTCAGTTATAAACATTCATTCACTTTCTTCTTTCCTTCATGGATCTAAACTTTACCGCTGCTGGTAGTTTTTTCTATGTTTTTATTGAATAAGTTGTAGGTGTATTTATTTCAGTATAAAAGTGTAAAAAGTGTTTTGCTTGGGTCATGAAATGATGATAATGGTGTGCCAGGGCATACAAACATTTTATATTTAACGCTTAAATCTCTGGAGTCTACATCAACTTCAGATCTATCCCTCATTTCAAAATGTTTTAGTTATGTTGTTTTTTTGTCTGTTTGTTTTCCGCCCTTTTTTGTCAAACAAAACTATGTTTTTAATGGCAAACACACAAAATATGCAAAATCTTCCACCAAAAATATTTTTCAAAGTGGAATATTTGATGTGAAGTAATGGGAACCTTGGATAGGTCAATAATTCATAATAACATGGATTTTGATTCAATATTATGTTTTGAGCAATGACAGTTTGAAATAAATTGATTAATGTGGACCCCGATTTAAACAAGTTGAAAAACGTATTCGGGTGTTACCATTTAGTGGTCAATTGTACGGAATATGTACTGTACTGTGCAATCTATGAATAAAAGTCTCAATCAATCAATCCACTCCCTCGCTCTCTCTGTCCCTCCCTCACGAATGCTGCACGAATTAGTTTTGTTTTTAACCCCATCTTAACCCTGAACGTACATTGAAAATATACGCAACCCTGCCGGACATTTGAGGCATTTAAGAAACTCCGCCCGGACAGCCCCGCAAAAGAAGACACATGGTCAGTCTAGAATATCTCCATGTTAAGAAACTCGGCTTCAGCTCCACCATGATGTCTTGCAAGTAAACACAGACACGCCCCCCCCCACACCCCTCTCCACACCCACACCCACACACACACACACACACACACACACACACACACACAGCGCCTCTTCTCTTGTCCCCGTTGTGACACAGGAAGAATTAAGTTAAGTTCAAGTTAAAGTACCAATGATTGTCACACACACACACTAGGCGTGGTGAAATTTGTCCTCTGCATTTGACCCATCCCCTTGGGGAGCAGTGGGCAGCAGCGGCGCCGCGCCCGGGAATCATTCAGAAGGACGACACTGCAACTCTCCAATAAAACACACTCAGATCTTCTGTTTTTAGCCGATACTACATAAGAAATGACATCAAATAACGCAGTAACGCATCATGTAGTAACAGTAACTGAGTTACTGAATATAAAAAATAACGCGTTAGACTACTAGTTACTTTGTAACGCGTTAGTCCCAACACTGATTATACAGCATTATTCACATGTCAATAACATAAATACAGTCTATTATACAGCATAATTCACATTTGAATAATATAAATACATTTAAGCACAGTTAAGTACTGTTTTCCCTTTAACATCTCAAATGAGTTTGACATTTGAAGTTAATTGCTGACATGAATGGACTTTTCCAGCATATTATGTGTGTATGACTTTCACCTGTGTAATAGAATGACTTCATGCAACTTTTCTCGGAGGACAATTGAACACTCACCTACCGAAAATGCAAACTTCGTCGCTGCTCGGTGACCTTTGTCTAGCGGCAGAATGTCTCTCTCGTCGTGTTGATGTAAATGAGAAGGAATGAATGACATTGGAACAAATAACAGCGCTAACATGATAGGAGGCGTGTTAGCTAGCAACCTGTTGTATTCTGATGACGTGCTAGCGTCACTTCCGCTGGGACGAGACCGGAGCGGTTAAAAAACGTGACTTTCATTTATAATAATTGAATGGTGTGTGTTCAAATAACCCTCCTCGGCCTTATAATTGTTACAAGTCGCGCTGTTGACATCTTTTCTTGGGAAATGGAGTCGACTCCAGGGGGTCTTTCCGCGGGCTCTGCCATTTTGAAATATGACGTCACGACGCGACGTCATCACCACCCGGAAGTGTGGATCTTCTTCTTTCTTTCTTTCTTTTTGTGGCTTTCCGGCAGACTAGACGCCCATCGGCGTATTGCTGCCTCCCACAGTTCAGTTCAGGTATTACCACAGCTTATGCAGTTACACTTTCTGGTGCAGGCCAGTATTCCACAGGTAGTCCATGACTGCTTTCATCACTGCACTTTGATGTTCCTCAGGGTTCAGAATAATCCTCAGTGAGATGCAGGGCAACCCTGCATCTAGTAATGCAGCAAAAAGCTCTCTCCTCTCTGTTGTGTATATAGGACACTCCATAAAAACATGCTGCACAGTTTCTTCTGTCCCACATTCACACAGTCCATTTTCATGTTTCCCAATACGGGCCAGTCCCCCTGCAAGGCCACAGTGTCCAAATCTCAGCCGTGTCATAATGACTTGCTCCCTTCTGTTTCCCAGGGTGATGCTTCCTCCCCTAACACTGTTTTGAATATTAAAATAAAACCTTCCTCTTGTTTCCCCCTCCCATTCTCTTTGCCACCTGATATTTAACTCCTCCTTTATTATGGAGCGGTACTCTGAAATACCCAGGGCGACGCCCACATCCACCTCCTCCCTGCTCAGGGCCTCTTTGGCAGCACCATCAGCAGCCTCGTTGCCCTCAACCCCCACATGAGCTGGAACCCACATGAAACCCACTCTACTTCCAGCTTGGTTTACTCTGTAGAGTGCGGTCAGCAGCTCACAGACCAGATCTGGTCTGACCTGTGACCTCCCCCCCTGCAGAGCCATCAGCGCAGCCGCCGAGTCCGAGCAGATAACTGCCTGCTGCGGTCTCACCTCCTCAACCCAATTTACTGCCCATATCAACGCCACCATTTCTGCCGTAAAGACTGAAACCCCATTTGGCAGCCGTCTGCTCTGGGTGATCTGCAGGCAGGGAATGTGAACTGCAAACCCCACCCTTTTACTATTTGGGTCCATGGAGCCATCTGTATAGATCTGCACATGGTCTGCCCATTCCTGCTGCATCCTCTCCCTCACCAACTCATCTGGGTCTCCACTACCCTTCTCCCTCTTCCTCTCTGCTATCGTGAAGTCAACCTCCACACTTGGTAGCAGCCATGGTGGAACAGAAGGCCAGACCACAGCCGTACCCCTGCGCACCCCACTCAAGCCGAGCTCTTCTTCCTCTGCTCTGATTTTATGGACAAAACTCCTGCTTTCCCCACCTCCCAGTTCCCAGCACTCCTCCAGCAGCTGCTTGCCTGGATGGACTTGGTCATGCCCATATAGTTTAGCTATGTGGTGTAAGGCCAGCTTCCTTCTCCTTAAACTTAGGGGTATCTCTCCCATCTCCACCAGCAAAGCTGGGATTGGAGTTGTGCAAAAAGCCCCACTACATACTCTTAACGCTTTTGCCTGCACCCTATCCAGTGCTGCTAGGTTTGTTTTGGCTGCAGCCCCATATGCCAGGCACCCATAATCAAAAGCTGAGCGAATCATGGCTCTGTAAATCATTATTTGTGTGTCTCTGTTTGCTCCCCACGTACTCCCAGCAAGGCATCTCATCACATTTATCACCTTTTCACATTTCCTCACTATTTTTTCTATATGTTTTTTCCACGTTAACCTCTCTTCAAAAATAACTCCTAGGAATTTAAACTCTTTGACTCGCTCTAAGGGCTTGCCATAGATATTCAGCCCCAGGTTTTCAGTCTTCCTTTTGTTTGTAAAAATAACAAATTTTGACTTTTCCACAGATATTTTGAACCCCCACTTCTCAGCCCAGGCCACTACTCTATCCAGTGCCCCTTGTATCTTCCCTGTTATAAACTTAATATTCCGCCCTCTTTTCCAAATTGCGCCATCATCAGCGAACAATGATAGCCCAAAGCCTGCCCCCACCTCCTGGAACATGTCATTAATCATCAAGTTAAATAGTACTGGGCTTATAACACTCCCTTGAGGAGTACCATTATCTATCCCCACTGTTTCAGAATATGCCCCCCCGACTCTGACCTGTATGGTCCTGTTTTGCAGAAACGCCCTGATCCAGTTCAGCATCCGCCCTCGTATTCCAGCATTAAACAGCTTCACCCCCAACCCCTCTTTCCACAACATGTCATATGCCTTTTCAATGTCGAGAAAAACTGCGACCACTGATTCTTTGTTGGCCTTAGCTTTCCTTATGTCTAGGTCAAGCGCAAGCACAGAGTCCATCGTTCCCCTCCCTAATCTAAAGCCACTCTGGATTGGTGCAAGCCATCCTTGCTTCTCTAATTTATATGTAAGCCGATCTGTCACTATTCGCTCCATAATTTTACACAACACAGCCGTGAGTGCAATTGGCCTATAGGAGCCTGGCTTTGCAGCTTCCTTTCCTAGCTTTAGAATAGGGATGACAACTGCATGCCTCCATGCCACAGGGATGACGCCTTCATCCCATACTGTATTGATGAGTGCTAGTATCTCATACAGCACCATGTCATCCAACTGCTTAAAGATTTCATATCCTAGTCCATCTTTCCCTGGAGCTGTTTTACGCCCTCTTTGGATTGCTCTCCGTAATTCCTTCAGAGAAAAGTTTAAATTACTGGGGTCAGAATTATCCTGATTCACCTCAAGTTTGTACATTTGGTTTCTTATTACCTCATTTCGTTTTACAATACCCTCCTCTCCAATGTTTACCCCACTATGTACTTCTTGGAATTTTTTCACACACATGCTGGCTTTTTGACTGTCATTTGTAGCAACCACCCCCCCTTCTTCTAGGACTGGGATGCTTCTCCCCTTAACAATCCCTGACATTCGCCGGATCACTGCCCACACCTCCCCTACTGGTGTGTCCTCCCCCAGCCTTCCGCAGTAATTCCTCCAACACTCTCTTTTGGCCGTTTTAATAACCCTCCTGGCCTTGGCTCTTAACCGCTTGTATTCTATAGCATTTTCCTGCACTGGGTACCTCCTTAGCACACTATAGGCTTTATTTCTTTCCCTCACTGCCTCATCGCACATTTTATTCCACCATGGCACAGCCTTACGTTTTACAGCTTTTTTCCTTGGGATGCAGCGGTTCATGTTATCACTTAACATACTGCACAGAGTATCATTCCACTCGTCAACTGTTCCGTCCTCTATCACACTGTCTATTCCCTCTATGCACCCCTCAACAAATTCAGCCCATTCTGCTTTATTATAGTTTAGTGGCCTCGGCCTAGTGTCTTCCTCCACTAGCAAGGGCTGGCCAAATCCCACCACTATTGGGAAATGGTCACTTCCCATAGGGGTTTCTTCCATGGTTTCCCACTTCCCTTTCCAAGCCAATTCTGGGGAAGCTATAGTTAAATCAATGCATGATACCCTCCCTGTTCTGATGTCAAACCTGGTTGGCCTCCCATCATTTAAACACACCAAACCATGCTTGTCCATCAGTTCCTCTATCACTTCCCCATTCCTATCCCTGTCTCTGCTTCCCCAGAGTGGATTGTGTGAATTAAAATCTCCCGCCCATATCACTGGAGTTCCCACCTCCTCTGCTACTTTATCCAATTCATCTATTCTAAGTGGCAGGCATGGGTTATAGAAGTTAACAATATTCATCCTCCCTTGCTCCCCCCACACCCTCACTGCCAAACACTCCAGTGTGGTTGTTAACGCCACCTGCTGGTATTGCACCCCTGCCCTAACAAATATTGCACATCCCCCCCCTGTCCCTTCTTTACGATCTTTCCGCAAACACTCATAGCCTGGTACAACAAAATCTAGGCACGGCTTTAGCCATGTTTCTTGTACACAGATCAAATCAGGCTTATCCTCACCAGTATGCACATTCTTTTTTAGCTCTTGACCATTGGCAACTAAACTCCTTGCATTCCACTGCAGGATACTGAACATGAAAATGATCTTACTGATCATGTTCATCCCATGTTGCATCCATCTCATTTCCCTCTGTCTCACTCTGCTGTGGCTTAGGAGCCTTTACTTGACTATCTTTCATGTACCTATGTAGTTCTGTGGGATCATACGCTCCCAGTCCCAAAAACCTTCCCGCCGCCTCAACCACTGCCCTCATGATGTCTGACCTGCTAAGGTCCTTGCCCTGCTTAGGAGGCCTAGTGGCGTACACCACGTCAACCATAAATGCCAATAGACTCTCTTTTTTCACCACAATTGAATCATCTGGTACGGAGGGGGTGTGGCAACTGGTGGAAGGGCCAGGGCTCTGGGAGCATGAACCCACAAACACAGACACATTTTCACTTTTTCCCTCTACCTTCTTAAGTGCCTCTGCATAAGAAATCTTATGCTGCTCTTTAACATCTTGGACACGCTTTGCCTTCTCAAAGTGTAGGCATCCCCGAAAGGACGCCATGTGCGTGCCCCCACAATTGCAGCATTTAGTGTCAGTAACATCGCATTCTAATAGATCATGTTCCCCCCCGCATTTTGTGCACCTTTGACTGCCGTGGCATGAGGCGGCTACATGGCCAAATCTTTGACACTTAAAGCATCTAAGCGGGGGCCGCTCATACTTTTTCACTTGAAAAGACAAACATCCAATGAAAACTCTGGGTGGCAGACTATCGCCATCAAACGTTAGTAACACAGGAGCATTTGGGTTCCCGTCACTCCGTGCTTTAAATCTCTTTACTTCCTTCACATTTCCTCCCTTGATTTGCTCCTTTATTTCATTCTCAGTTATATCAGCACTAACACCATATATAACTCCCTTGATTCCCTCAATTCTGTTTGAGACGTACAATTCAATGCTCTGCCCAGCTATTTTCTTAACCGCAGCTGCTTTCTTCTGCGTTTCGGCACTCTTGCACAACACCATAAGCATTCCGTTTGCTAAGATTCTTGCTTCAACATCGCCTACTGACTTCAGCGACTCCGCAATCTTCAGAGGATTGACTGATCTGAACCCTCCCACTCCTTTCGGATCCTTCACTTTAAACACTACTTTAAACTCGGTGCTGTCAGTTTTCCTCATTTTCCCTCCCGACTGTTCTCCTTCTGCTGTAGCACCTCGTTTAGTCCCAGTTTTAAGCCCCCCTTCCCCTCCCCTGGCCGTAGCCATGTACAACGTCCCCCTACTTGTCCTCCTCCAACAATGCAGCCTTCAGCAATAATCAAAGAAAGATAAACCGTGTTAATAACGGCAAAGGCACAGTCAGTGAAAGAATTCAACTTGCGTCCGCTCTCTGACAGTCCTGTCAAACCGGCGTCCGACGTCACTTCCTGGACGTGGATCTTCTTCTTCTTTTGTTTTTATAGCAGGTTGGCAAGCAACCTTCTGGTGTGCATTACCGCCACCTACTGACATGGAGTGTGGACCACTTCTAGAGATCACCTTAGCACAGACCTGGGCAAATGAACGTCCGGGGGCCACATGCGGCCCCTTAAGCTTTTCAATCTGAATAATAAGAATAATGCAATTGAGATAATTGTAATTGAGATAATTAATTATCTCAATTGAGATAATTAAGTATCTCAATTACAATTATCTCCAATTATCTCAATTGCATGACAGACATGTTTTTATTAATCTCATTTTTTTATTATTCAATTATTATTTTTTTATTGTATCAATTGCAGTTTTTTTATTTTTTATTATCTCAACTGCAATTAGTCAGACCAGGAGAGCTGATTGGTCAACACTCACAATGAATTAATTATCTATCTTTCTATTCCCGCCCCTCCCAGCCAACTTTAGCCTCGGCAAGGAGGAGGAGCTAACCCCCGAGGTTACCTTTGACTTTTGGACTATAGATTATTTGTTATTATTATTACTCATACTTACCTTTTTAACTATAAGTTAA
Organism: Entelurus aequoreus; assembly: GCF_033978785.1. Taxonomy (NCBI): domain Eukaryota; kingdom Metazoa; phylum Chordata; class Actinopteri; order Syngnathiformes; family Syngnathidae; genus Entelurus; species Entelurus aequoreus. The sequence goes on along the minus strand of NC_084757.1, from coordinate 869,646 downwards.
TTAACCAGCTACCACTTGACTTTACTCTGTGTGGGGGAGGTGATACACCCCCACATAACGCTACTCCCCTCCCTTGCTTGGACCTTGGACTGGGATTGAACCCATGAACCCTTTGTTGGGAGCTAGATGTTTAACCATTCAGCTATCCTCGGCCATACAATTGCCAGATTTCCGGGCCCCAATGACATATATAATTGAGAACTGTCTCAGTAAACTTTCATTTAAAAGACTAATTGCTCCGAGTGGATATTTAGTAGTTGTAGAGTGACCTGACTGGGATTGAACCCAGAACCCTTTGATTGTAAGCTAGCTGTTTAACCATTCAGCCATTCTTGTTCTTTTTATTACCAGATTCCCGGGCCCCAATGACATATATATTTGAGAACCTGTCTCACAAAATCACAATGATAGTGAAACAAAACACTAACTCCCTACTGGGATTTGAACCCAGTACCCCTTGCTTGGTGGCCGACAGTGTTAACCACCCAGCTATCCCAGGTCTTGCAGAGCTAGATTCAAGGCCCTAATGACAAATATAATCGAGGACCCGTCTTAGTGAACTACGATGGAGGTGAACCAAAACTTTGGAGCTTTGTTAAGTTACTGATCAAGCAAATAGTCAATCATGACATTGCTGGTTTTACTGCTGTTGGGCAGCACACACACACAGAGTACTTACAAGCAGACACAGTGTGTAGGCAGAAAAGGGAGAATGGATGCATTTTGGTGTAAAAAGTAAAGATAAAGGTGAAGTTATAACACTGAAACACCCTCAGGAAGAGCTGCTTTAAGACATGGCTAACTAGCTCGCAGCTAACACACATCCACAGTGTTTCAGCTACTTCTAAATCACTAATCCTGGCCTCCATGGCGACAAATAAAGTAAGTTTTTTACAAGTAGCATTATCACTGGAGGATGAGGAATACCTAAACATGCTTCACTACACACCGTAGGAGGATACAATATCTCACCGCCATCACAATGTAAACAAATGCCATGGGTGGATCTACACCTGACATCTACTGTAATGATACCAAGTACAAGAGCGTATGTAGTCGATACTACTATGATTACATCGATATTTTTTATCGTCACAAAATCTTTTTTCCTTTTTTTTGTAAATGTATATTATGTTTATAAAGTCAGTAAATACGTCCCTGGACACATGAGGACTTTGAAAATGACCAATGTATGATCCTGTAACTACTTGGTATCAGATCGATACCTAAATGTGTGGTATCATCCAAAACTAATGTAAAGTATCAAAGAAGAGAAGAATAAGTGATTATTACATTTGAACAAAAGTGTAGATAGAAAATGTTGAAACAGAAAATAAGCAGATTTTAACAGCAAATGAACAAGTAGATTAATAATCAATTTGTTACAGTTTGTCCCTCATAATGTGTATAAAATAATAGGTAGATAAATGACACAATATGTTAATGCATACGTCAGCAGACTAAATAGGAGTCTTTGTTTGTTTACTTACTACTAAAAGACAAGTTGTCTGGTATGTTCACTATTTTATTTGAGGACTAAATGACAATAATAAACATATGTTTCATGTACACTAAGATGTTTTGTTCAAATAAAGCTAATAATGCAATTTTTTATGGCACCCTTTTTTTAGAAAAGTATCAAAATACATTTTGGTACCGGTACTGTTACGTAAGACGAAGGGGGAAGGAGACGGTACGACAGCAGGAGGTCTAGCTCAACGGGTTTTATTTGAGCTTGATGATTACGTCGGGTGTGTATGCTACTATGTGTGTGGATGCAGGGCTATGTGTAGAAGTTAACCAAATATAAGTTACCAGAGGTTATTGTAAGTGTGTGTTGGTTGTGGCAGCAAAGAAGTCCAGAGGGGCAAAGCAAAAGAGGTTCGTGATCCGAGCGAGGTCCGTGGGGGCAGGAGAGAGGCGTCCAGAAGTCCAGGTCCGAGTGCGGGGGTCGAGGAAGGCTATCAGAGTCCAGGGGGAAGATCGGCAGGTGAGGCGCACGGCTCACTGCGGAGACACGGATGTACTGTGGGAATAGGAGATGACATTTTTAGGTTTTGTAGGAACTCCTGATGACGTTTTGAGACATCTCCTACAACTACAGCACCAGAATTGTGCTGCTGAAGCAAGTCCGTTTTTTTGAATTTTTTTTACGACATTTTGCAAAATATTTTTTTTCCGTAAAATATGCATTTTCTTCTAATTTCTTCCATTTTCGGGTTTAGTCGGGACTCCTGATGACGTTTTGAGACATCTCCTACAACTACAGCACCAGAATTGTGCTGCTGAAGCAAGTCCGTTTTTTGGAATTTTTACAACAGGGTCCCCCCTTACGACATTTTAGCAAACAATTTTTCGTAAAAAATGCATTTTCTTACATTTACGGGTTTAGTCGGGACTCCTGATGACGTTTTGAGACATCTCCTACAACTACAGCACCAGAATTGTGCTGCTGAAGCAAGTCCGTTTTTTGGAAAAAAATTTTGTAAAAAAAAAGTTTTCCCAAAAAAAGCATTTTATGCCATTTTTAGGTTTTGTAGGGACTCCTGATGACGTTTTGAGACATCTCCTACAACTACAGCACCAGAATTGTGCTGCTGAAGCAAGTCAGTTTTTTGGAATTTTTACGACAGGGTCCCCCCTTACGACATTTTAGCAAAAAATGTTTTTCGTAAAAAATGCATTTTCTTACATTTTCTTACATTTACGGGTTTAGTCGGGACTCCTGATGACGTTTTGAGACATCTCCTACAACTACAGCACCAGAATTGTGCTGCTGAAGCAAGTCCGTTTTTTGGAATTTTTTTTGTAAAAAAAAGGTTTTCCCAAAAAAAGCATTTTATGCCATTTTTAGGTTTTATAGGGACTCCTGATGACGTTTTGAGACATCTCCTACAACTACAGCACCAGAATTGTACTGCTGAAGCAAGTCGGTTTTTTGGCATTTTTACGACAGGGTCCCCCCTTACGACATTTTAGCAAAAAATGTTTTTCTTAAAAAATGCATTTTCTTACATTTTCTTACATTTACGGGTTTAGTCGGGACTCCTGATGACGTTTTGAGACATCTCCTACAACTACAGCACCAGAATTGTACTGCTGAAGCAAGTCGGTTTTTTGGCATTTTTACGACAGGGTCCCCCCTTACGACATTTTAGCAAAAAATGTTTTTCTTAAAAAATGCATTTTCTTACATTTTCTTACATTTACGGGTTTAGTCGGGACTCCTGATGACGTTTTGAGACATCTCCTACAACTACAGCACCAGAATTGTGCTGCTGAAGCAAGTCAGTTTTTTGGAAAAAATTTTTGTAAAAAAAAAGTTTTCCCAAAAAAAGCATTTTATGCCATTTTTAGGTTTTGTAGGGACTCCTGATGACGTTTTGAGACATCTCCTACAACTACAGCACCAGAATTGTGCTGCTGAAGCAAGTCAATTTTTTGGAATTTTTACGACAGGGTCCCCCCTTACGACATTTTAGCAAAAAATGTTTTTCGTAAAAAATGCATTTTCTTACATTTTCTTACATTTACGGGTTTAGTCGGGACTCCTGATGACGTTTTGAGACATCTCCTACAACTACAGCACCAGAATTGTGCTGCTGAAGCAAGTCCGTTTTTTGGAATTTTTTTTTGTAAAAAAAAGGTTTTCCCAAAAAAAGCATTTTATGCCATTTTTAGGTTTTATAGGGACTCCTGATGACGTTTTGAGACATCTCCTACAACTACAGCACCAGAATTGTACTGCTGAAGCAAGTCGGTTTTTTGGCATTTTTACGACAGGGTCCCCCCTTACGACATTTTAGCAAAAAATGTTTTTCTTAAAAAATGCATTTTCTTACATTTTCTTACATTTACGGGTTTAGTCGGGACTCCTGATGACGTTTTGAGACATCTCCTACAACTACAGCACCAGAATTGTGCTGCTGAAGCAAGTCTGTTTTTTGAATTTTTTTTTGTAAAAAAAAAGTTTTCCCAAAAAAAGCATTTTATGCCATTTTTAGGTTTTGTAGGGACTCCTGATGACGTTTTGAGACATCTCCTACAACTACAGCACCAGAATTGTACTGCTGAAGCAAGTCGGTTTTTTGGCATTTTTACGACAGGGTCCCCCCTTACGACATTTTAGAAAAAAATGTTTTTCTTAAAAAATGCATTTTCTTACATTTTCTTGCATTTACGGGTTTAGTCGGGACTCCTGATGACGTTTTGAGACATCTCCTACAACTACAGCACCAGAATTGTACTGCTGAAGCAAGTCCGTTTTTTGGCATTTTTACGACAGGGTCCCCCCTTACGACATTTTAGCAAAAAATGTTTTTCGTAAAAAATGCATTTTCTTACATTTTCTTACATTTACGGGTTTAGTCGGGACTCCTGATGACGTTTTGAGACATCTCCTACAACTACAGCACCAGAATTGTACTGCTGAAGCAAGTCCGTTTTTTGGCATTTTTACGACAGGGTCCCCCCTTACGACATTTTAGCAAAAAATGTTTTTCGTAAAAAATGCATTTTCTTACATTTTCTTACATTTACGGGTTTAGTCGGGACTCCTGATGACGTTTTGAGCCATCTCCTACAACTACAGCACCAGAATTGTGCTGCTGAAGCAAGTCCGTTTTTTGGAAATTTTTTTTGTAAAAAAAAAGTTTTCCCCAAAAAAGCATTTTATGCCATTTTTAGGTTTTGTAGGGACTCCTGATGACGTTTTGAGACATCTCCTACAACTACAGCACCAGAATTGTACTGCTGAAGCAAGTCCGTTTTTTGGAATTTTTACGACAGGTCACCCCTTACGACATTTTAGCAAAAAATGTTTTTCTTAAAAAATGCATTTTCTTACATTTTCTTACATTTACGGGTTTAGTCGGGACTCCTGATGACGTTTTGAGACATCTCCTACAACTACAGCACCAGAATTGTGCTGCTGAAGCAAGTCTGTTTTTTTGAATTTTTTTTACGACATTTTGCAAAATATTTTTTTTCCGTAAAATATGCATTTTCTTCTAATTTCTTCCATTTTCGGGTTTAGTCGGGACTCCTGATGACGTTTTGAGACATCTCCTACAACTACAGCACCAGAATTGTGCTGCTGAAGCAAGTCCAGTTTTTGGCATTTTTACGACAGGGTCCCCCCTTACGACATTTTAGCAAAAAATGTTTTTCTTAAAAAATGCATTTTCTTACATTTTCGGGTTTAGTCGGGACTCCTGATGACGTTTTGAGACATCTCCTACAACTACAGCACCAGAATTGTGCTGCTGAAGCAAGTCTGTTTTTTGAATTTTTTTTTGTAAAAAAAAAGTTTTCCCAAAAAAAGCATTTTATGCCATTTTTAGGTTTTGTAGGGACTCCTGATGACGTTTTGAGACATCTCCTACAACTACAGCACCAGAATTGTACTGCTGAAGCAAGTCGGTTTTTTGGCATTTTTACGACAGGGTCCCCCCTTACGACATTTTAGAAAAAAATGTTTTTCTTAAAAAATGCATTTTCTTACATTTTCTTGCATTTACGGGTTTAGTCGGGACTCCTGATGACGTTTTGAGACATCTCCTACAACTACAGCACCAGAATTGTACTGCTGAAGCAAGTCCGTTTTTTGGCATTTTTACGACAGGGTCCCCCCTTACGACATTTTAGCAAAAAATGTTTTTCGTAAAAAATGCATTTTCTTACATTTTCTTACATTTACGGGTTTAGTCGGGACTCCTGATGACGTTTTGAGACATCTCCTACAACTACAGCACCAGAATTGTACTGCTGAAGCAAGTCCGTTTTTTGGCATTTTTACGACAGGGTCCCCCCTTACGACATTTTAGCAAAAAATGTTTTTCGTAAAAAATGCATTTTCTTACATTTTCTTACATTTACGGGTTTAGTCGGGACTCCTGATGACGTTTTGAGCCATCTCCTACAACTACAGCACCAGAATTGTGCTGCTGAAGCAAGTCCGTTTTTTGGAAATTTTTTTTGTAAAAAAAAAGTTTTCCCCAAAAAAGCATTTTATGCCATTTTTAGGTTTTGTAGGGACTCCTGATGACGTTTTGAGACATCTCCTACAACTACAGCACCAGAATTGTACTGCTGAAGCAAGTCCGTTTTTTGGAATTTTTACGACAGGTCACCCCTTACGACATTTTAGCAAAAAATGTTTTTCTTAAAAAATGCATTTTCTTACATTTTCTTACATTTACGGGTTTAGTCGGGACTCCTGATGACGTTTTGAGACATCTCCTACAACTACAGCACCAGAATTGTGCTGCTGAAGCAAGTCTGTTTTTTTGAATTTTTTTTACGACATTTTGCAAAATATTTTTTTTCCGTAAAATATGCATTTTCTTCTAATTTCTTCCATTTTCGGGTTTAGTCGGGACTCCTGATGACGTTTTGAGACATCTCCTACAACTACAGCACCAGAATTGTGCTGCTGAAGCAAGTCCAGTTTTTGGCATTTTTACGACAGGGTCCCCCCTTACGACATTTTAGCAAAAAATGTTTTTCTTAAAAAATGCATTTTCTTACATTTTCGGGTTTAGTCGGGACTCCTGATGACGTTTTGAGACATCTCCTACAACTACAGCACCAGAATTGTGCTGCTGAAGCAAGTCTGTTTTTTGAATTTTTTTTTGTAAAAAAAAAGTTTTCCCAAAAAAAGCATTTTATGCCATTTTTAGGTTTTGTAGGGACTCCTGATGACGTTTTGAGACATCTCCTACAACTACAGCACCAGAATTGTACTGCTGAAGCAAGTCGGTTTTTTGGCATTTTTACGACAGGGTCCCCCCTTACGACATTTTAGAAAAAAATGTTTTTCTTAAAAAATGCATTTTCTTACATTTTCTTGCATTTACGGGTTTAGTCGGGACTCCTGATGACGTTTTGAGACATCTCCTACAACTACAGCACCAGAATTGTACTGCTGAAGCAAGTCCGTTTTTTGGCATTTTTACGACAGGGTCCCCCCTTACGACATTTTAGCAAAAAATGTTTTTCGTAAAAAATGCATTTTCTTACATTTTCTTACATTTACGGGTTTAGTCGGGACTCCTGATGACGTTTTGAGACATCTCCTACAACTACAGCACCAGAATTGTACTGCTGAAGCAAGTCCGTTTTTTGGCATTTTTACGACAGGGTCCCCCCTTACGACATTTTAGCAAAAAATGTTTTTCGTAAAAAATGCATTTTCTTACATTTTCTTACATTTACGGGTTTAGTCGGGACTCCTGATGACGTTTTGAGCCATCTCCTACAACTACAGCACCAGAATTGTGCTGCTGAAGCAAGTCCGTTTTTTGGAAATTTTTTTTGTAAAAAAAAAGTTTTCCCCAAAAAAGCATTTTATGCCATTTTTAGGTTTTGTAGGGACTCCTGATGACGTTTTGAGACATCTCCTACAACTACAGCACCAGAATTGTACTGCTGAAGCAAGTCCGTTTTTTGGAATTTTTACGACAGGTCACCCCTTACGACATTTTAGCAAAAAATGTTTTTCTTAAAAAATGCATTTTCTTACATTTTCTTACATTTACGGGTTTAGTCGGGACTCCTGATGACGTTTTGAGACATCTCCTACAACTACAGCACCAGAATTGTGCTGCTGAAGCAAGTCTGTTTTTTTGAATTTTTTTTACGACATTTTGCAAAATATTTTTTTTCCGTAAAATATGCATTTTCTTCTAATTTCTTCCATTTTCGGGTTTAGTCGGGACTCCTGATGACGTTTTGAGACATCTCCTACAACTACAGCACCAGAATTGTGCTGCTGAAGCAAGTCCAGTTTTTGGCATTTTTACGACAGGGTCCCCCCTTACGACATTTTAGCAAAAAATGTTTTTCTTAAAAAATGCATTTTCTTACATTTTCGGGTTTAGTCGGGACTCCTGATGACGTTTTGAGACATCTCCTACAACTACAGCACCAGAATTGTGCTGCTGAAGCAAGTCTGTTTTTTGAATTTTTTTTTGTAAAAAAAAAGTTTTCCCAAAAAAAGCATTTTATGCCATTTTTAGGTTTTGTAGGGACTCCTGATGACGTTTTGAGACATCTCCTACAACTACAGCACCAGAATTGTACTGCTGAAGCAAGTCGGTTTTTTGGCATTTTTACGACAGGGTCCCCCCTTACGACATTTTAGAAAAAAATGTTTTTCTTAAAAAATGCATTTTCTTACATTTTCTTGCATTTACGGGTTTAGTCGGGACTCCTGATGACGTTTTGAGACATCTCCTACAACTACAGCACCAGAATTGTACTGCTGAAGCAAGTCCGTTTTTTGGCATTTTTACGACAGGGTCCCCCCTTACGACATTTTAGCAAAAAATGTTTTTCGTAAAAAATGCATTTTCTTACATTTTCTTACATTTACGGGTTTAGTCGGGACTCCTGATGACGTTTTGAGACATCTCCTACAACTACAGCACCAGAATTGTACTGCTGAAGCAAGTCCGTTTTTTGGCATTTTTACGACAGGGTCCCCCCTTACGACATTTTAGCAAAAAATGTTTTTCGTAAAAAATGCATTTTCTTACATTTTCTTACATTTACGGGTTTAGTCGGGACTCCTGATGACGTTTTGAGCCATCTCCTACAACTACAGCACCAGAATTGTGCTGCTGAAGCAAGTCCGTTTTTTGGAAATTTTTTTTGTAAAAAAAAAGTTTTCCCCAAAAAAGCATTTTATGCCATTTTTAGGTTTTGTAGGGACTCCTGATGACGTTTTGAGACATCTCCTACAACTACAGCACCAGAATTGTACTGCTGAAGCAAGTCCGTTTTTTGGAATTTTTACGACAGGTCACCCCTTACGACATTTTAGCAAAAAATGTTTTTCTTAAAAAATGCATTTTCTTACATTTTCTTACATTTACGGGTTTAGTCGGGACTCCTGATGACGTTTTGAGACATCTCCTACAACTACAGCACCAGAATTGTACTGCTGAAGCAAGTCGGTTTTTTGGCATTTTTACGACAGGGTCCCCCCTTACGACATTTTAGAAAAAAATGTTTTTCTTAAAAAATGCATTTTCTTACATTTTCTTGCATTTACGGGTTTAGTCGGGACTCCTGATGACGTTTTGAGACATCTCCTACAACTACAGCACCAGAATTGTACTGCTGAAGCAAGTCCGTTTTTTGGCATTTTTACGACAGGGTCCCCCCTTACGACATTTTAGCAAAAAATGTTTTTCGTAAAAAATGCATTTTCTTACATTTTCTTACATTTACGGGTTTAGTCGGGACTCCTGATGACGTTTTGAGACATCTCCTACAACTACAGCACCAGAATTGTACTGCTGAAGCAAGTCCGTTTTTTGGCATTTTTACGACAGGGTCCCCCCTTACGACATTTTAGCAAAAAATGTTTTTCGTAAAAAATGCATTTTCTTACATTTTCTTACATTTACGGGTTTAGTCGGGACTCCTGATGACGTTTTGAGCCATCTCCTACAACTACAGCACCAGAATTGTGCTGCTGAAGCAAGTCCGTTTTTTGGAAATTTTTTTTGTAAAAAAAAAGTTTTCCCCAAAAAAGCATTTTATGCCATTTTTAGGTTTTGTAGGGACTCCTGATGACGTTTTGAGACATCTCCTACAACTACAGCACCAGAATTGTACTGCTGAAGCAAGTCCGTTTTTTGGAATTTTTACGACAGGTCACCCCTTACGACATTTTAGCAAAAAATGTTTTTCTTAAAAAATGCATTTTCTTACATTTTCTTACATTTACGGGTTTAGTCGGGACTCCTGATGACGTTTTGAGACATCTCCTACAACTACAGCACCAGAATTGTGCTGCTGAAGCAAGTCTGTTTTTTTGAATTTTTTTTACGACATTTTGCAAAATTTTTTTTTTCCGTAAAATATGCATTTTCTTCTAATTTCTTCCATTTTCGGGTTTAGTCGGGACTCCTGATGACGTTTTGAGACATCTCCTACAACTACAGCACCAGAATTGTGCTGCTGAAGCAAGTCCAGTTTTTGGCATTTTTACGACAGGGTCCCCCCTTACGACATTTTAGCAAAAAATGTTTTTCTTAAAAAATGCATTTTCTTACATTTTCGGGTTTAGTCGGGACTCCTGATGACGTTTTGAGACATCTCCTACAACTACAGCACCAGAATTGTGCTGCTGAAGCAAGTCTGTTTTTTGAATTTTTTTTTGTAAAAAAAAAGTTTTCCCAAAAAAAGCATTTCATGCCATTTTTAGGTTTTGTAGGGACTCCTGATGACGTTTTGAGACATCTCCTACAACTACAGCATCAGAATTGTACTGCTGAAGCAAGTCCGTTTTTCGGCATTTTTACGACAGGGCCTTACGACATTTTAGCAAAAAATGTTTTTCTTAAAAAATGCATTTTCTTACATTTTCTTACATTTACGGGTTTAGTCGGGACTCCTGATGACGTTTTGAGACATCTCCTACAACTACAGCACCAGAATTGTGCTGCTGAAGCAAGTCTGTTTTTTGAATGTTTTTTTGTAAAAAAAAAGTTTTCCCAAAAAAAGCATTTTATGCCATTTTTAGGTTTTGTAGGGACTCCTGATGACGTTTTGAGACATCTCCTACAACTACAGCACCAGAATTGTACTGCTGAAGCAAGTCGGTTTTTTGGCATTTTTACGACAGGGTCCCCCCTTACGACATTTTAGAAAAAAATGTTTTTCTTAAAAAATGCATTTTCTTACATTTTCTTGCATTTACGGGTTTAGTCGGGACTCCTGATGACGTTTTGAGACATCTCCTACAACTACAGCACCAGAATTGTACTGCTGAAGCAAGTCCGTTTTTTGGCATTTTTACGACAGGGTCCCCCCTTACGACATTTTAGCAAAAAATGTTTTTCGTAAAAAATGCATTTTCTTACATTTTCTTACATTTACGGGTTTAGTCGGGACTCCTGATGACGTTTTGAGACATCTCCTACAACTACAGCACCAGAATTGTACTGCTGAAGCAAGTCGTTTTTTTGGCATTTTTACGACAGGGTCCCCCCTTACGACATTTTAGCAAAAAATGTTTTTCGTAAAAAATGCATTTTCTTACATTTTCTTACATTTACGGGTTTAGTCGGGACTCCTGATGACGTTTTGAGACATCTCCTACAACTACAGCACCAGAATTGTGCTGCTGAAGCAAGTCTGTTTTTTGAATTTTTTTTTGTAAAAAAAAAGTTTTCCCAAAAAAAGCATTTTATGCCATTTTTAGGTTTTGTAGGGACTCCTGATGACGTTTTGAGACATCTCCTACAACTACAGCACCAGAATTGTACTGCTGAAGCAAGTCGGTTTTTTGGCATTTTTACGACAGGGTCCCCCCTTACGACATTTTAGCAAAAAATGTTTTTCTTAAAAAATGCATTTTCTTACATTTTCTTACATTTACGGGTTTAGTCGGGACTCCTGATGACGTTTTGAGACATCTCCTACAACTAGAGCACCAGAATTGTGCTGCTGAAGCAAGTCCGTTTTTTGGAAAAAATTTTTGTAAAAAAAAAGTTTTCCCAAAAAAAGCATTTTATGCCATTTTTAGATTTTGTAGGGACTCCTGATGACGTTTTGAGACATCTCCTACAACTACAGCACCAGAATTGTGCTGCTGAAGCAAGTCAGTTTTTTGGAATTTTTACGACAGGGTCCCCCCTTACGACATTTTAGCAAAAAATGTTTTTCGTAAAAAATGCATTTTCTTACATTTTCTTACATTTACGGGTTTAGTCGGGACTCCTGATGACGTTTTGAGACATCTCCTACAACTACAGCACCAGAATTGTGCTGCTGAAGCAAGTCCGTTTTTTGGAATTTTTTTTTGTAAAAAAAAAGTTTTCCCAAAAAAAGCATTTTATGCCATTTTTAGGTTTTGTAGGGACTCCTGATGACGTTTTGAGACATCTCCTACAACTACAGCACCAGAATTGTACTGCTGAAGCAAGTCCGTTTTTTGGCATTTTTACGACAGGGTCCCCCCTTACGACATTTTAGCAAAAAATGTTTTTCTTAAAAAATGCATTTTCTTACATTTTCTTACATTTACGGGTTTAGTCGGGACTCCTGATGACGTTTTGAGACATCTCCTACAACTACAGCACCAGACTTGTGCTGCTGAAGCAAGTCTGTTTTTTGAATTTTTTTTTGTAAAAAAAAAGTTTTCCCAAAAAAAGCATTTTATGCCATTTTTAGGTTTTGTAGGGACTCCTGATGACGTTTTGAGACATCTCCTACAACTACAGCACCAGAATTGTACTGCTGAAGCAAGTCGGTTTTTTGGCATTTTTACGACAGGGTCCCCCCTTACGACATTTTAGCAAAAAATGTTTTTCGTAAAAAATGCATTTTCTTACATTTTCTTACATTTACGGGTTTAGTCGGGACTCCTGATGACGTTTTGAGACATCTCCTACAACTACAGCACCAGAATTGTGCTGCTGAAGCAAGTCTGTTTTTTGAATTTTTTTTTGTAAAAAAAAAGTTTTCCCAAAAAAAGCATTTTATGCCATTTTTAGGTTTTGTAGGGACTCCTGATGACGTTTTGAGACATCTCCTACAACTACAGCACCAGAATTGTACTGCTGAAGCAAGTCCGTTTTTTGGCATTTTTACGACAGGGTCCCCCCTTACGACATTTTAGCAAAAAATGTTTTTCGTAAAAATGCATTTTCTTACATTTTCTTACATTTACGGGTTTAGTCGGGACTCCTGATGACGTTTTGAGACATCTCCTACAACTACAGCACCAGAATTGTGCTGCTGAAGCAAGTCCGTTTTTTGGAATTTTTTTTTGTAAAAAAAAAGTTTTCCCAAAAAAAGCATTTTATGCCATTTTTAGGTTTTGTAGGGACTCCTGATGACGTTTTGAGACATCTCCTACAACTACAGCACCAGAATTGTACTGCTGAAGCAAGTCCGTTTTTTGGCATTTTTACGACAGGGTCCCCCCTTACGACATTTTAGCAAAAAATGTTTTTCTTAAAAAATGCATTTTCTTACATTTTCTTACATTTACGGGTTTAGTCGGGACTCCTGATGACGTTTTGAGACATCTCCTACAACTACAGCACCAGACTTGTGCTGCTGAAGCAAGTCTGTTTTTTGAATTTTTTTTTGTAAAAAAAAAGTTTTCCCAAAAAAAGCATTTTATGCCATTTTTAGGTTTTGTAGGGACTCCTGATGACGTTTTGAGACATCTCCTACAACTACAGCACCAGAATTGTACTGCTGAAGCAAGTCGGTTTTTTGGCATTTTTACGACAGGGTCCCCCCTTACGACATTTTAGCAAAAAATGTTTTTCGTAAAAAATGCATTTTCTTACATTTTCTTACATTTACGGGTTTAGTCGGGACTCCTGATGACGTTTTGAGACATCTCCTACAACTACAGCACCAGAATTGTGCTGCTGAAGCAAGTCTGTTTTTTGAATTTTTTTTTGTAAAAAAAAAGTTTTCCCAAAAAAAGCATTTTATGCCATTTTTAGGTTTTGTAGGGACTCCTGATGACGTTTTGAGACATCTCCTACAACTACAGCACCAGAATTGTACTGCTGAAGCAAGTCGGTTTTTTGGCATTTTTACGACAGGGTCCCCCCTTACGACATTTTAGCAAAAAATGTTTTTCTTAAAAAATGCATTTTCTTACATTTTCTTACATTTACGGGTTTAGTCGGGACTCCTGATGACGTTTTGAGACATCTCCTACAACTAGAGCACCAGAATTGTGCTGCTGAAGCAAGTCCGTTTTTTGGAAAAAATTTTTGTAAAAAAAAAGTTTTCCCAAAAAAAGCATTTTATGCCATTTTTAGATTTTGTAGGGACTCCTGATGACGTTTTGAGACATCTCCTACAACTACAGCACCAGAATTGTGCTGCTGAAGCAAGTCAGTTTTTTGGAATTTTTACGACAGGGTCCCCCCTTACGACATTTTAGCAAAAAATGTTTTTCGTAAAAAATGCATTTTCTTACATTTTCTTACATTTACGGGTTTAGTCGGGACTCCTGATGACGTTTTGAGACATCTCCTACAACTACAGCACCAGAATTGTGCTGCTGAAGCAAGTCCGTTTTTTGGAATTTTTTTTTGTAAAAAAAAGGTTTTCCCAAAAAAAGCATTTTATGCCATTTTTAGGTTTTATAGGGACTCCTGATGACGTTTTGAGACATCTCCTACAACTACAGCACCAGAATTGTACTGCTGAAGCAAGTCGGTTTTTTGGCATTTTTACGACAGGGTCCCCCCTTACGACATTTTAGCAAAAAATGTTTTTCTTAAAAAATGCATTTTCTTACATTTTCTTACATTTACGGGTTTAGTCGGGACTCCTGATGACGTTTTGAGACATCTCCTACAACTACAGCACCAGAATTGTACTGCTGAAGCAAGTCCGTTTTTCGGCATTTTTACGACAGGGCCTTACGACATTTTAGCAAAAAATGTTTTTCTTAAAAAATGCATTTTCTTACATTTTCTTACATTTACGGGTTTAGTCGGGACTCCTGATGACGTTTTGAGACATCTCCTACAACTACAGCACCAGAATTGTGCTGCTGAAGCAAGTCTGTTTTTTGAATTTTTTTTTGTAAAAAAAAAGTTTTCCCAAAAAAAGCATTTTATGCCATTTTTAGGTTTTGTAGGGACTCCTGATGACGTTTTGAGACATCTCCTACAACTACAGCACCAGAATTGTACTGCTGAAGCAAGTCGGTTTTTTGGCATTTTTACGACAGGGTCCCCCCTTACGACATTTTAGAAAAAAATGTTTTTCTTAAAAAATGCATTTTCTTACATTTTCTTGCATTTACGGGTTTAGTCGGGACTCCTGATGACGTTTTGAGACATCTCCTACAACTACAGCACCAGAATTGTACTGCTGAAGCAAGTCCGTTTTTTGGCATTTTTACGACAGGGTCCCCCCTTACGACATTTTAGCAAAAAATGTTTTTCGTAAAAAATGCATTTTCTTACATTTTCTTACATTTACGGGTTTAGTCGGGACTCCTGATGACGTTTTGAGACATCTCCTACAACTACAGCACCAGAATTGTACTGCTGAAGCAAGTCCGTTTTTTGGCATTTTTACGACAGGGTCCCCCCTTACGACATTTTAGCAAAAAATGTTTTTCGTAAAAAATGCATTTTCTTACATTTTCTTACATTTACGGGTTTAGTCGGGACTCCTGATGACGTTTTGAGCCATCTCCTACAACTACAGCACCAGAATTGTGCTGCTGAAGCAAGTCCGTTTTTTGGAATTTTTTTTTGTAAAAAAAAAGTTTTCCCCAAAAAAGCATTTTATGCCATTTTTAGGTTTTGTAGGGACTCCTGATGACGTTTTGAGACATCTCCTACAACTACAGCACCAGAATTGTACTGCTGAAGCAAGTCCGTTTTTTGGAATTTTTACGACAGGGTCCCCCCTTACGACATTTTAGCAAAAAATGTTTTTCTTAAAAAATGCATTTTCTTACATTTTCTTACATTTACGGGTTTAGTCGGGACTCCTGATGACGTTTTGAGACATCTCCTACAACTACAGCACCAGAATTGTGCTGCTGAAGCAAGTCTGTTTTTTTGAATTTTTTTTACGACATTTTGCAAAATATTTTTTTTCCGTAAAATATGCATTTTCTTCTAATTTCTTCCATTTTCGGGTTTAGTCGGGACTCCTGATGACGTTTTGAGACATCTCCTACAACTACAGCACCAGAATTGTGCTGCTGAAGCAAGTCCAGTTTTTGGCATTTTTACGACAGGGTCCCCCCTTACGACATTTTAGCAAAAAATGTTTTTCTTAAAAAATGCATTTTCTTACATTTTCGGGTTTAGTCGGGACTCCTGATGACGTTTTGAGACATCTCCTACAACTACAGCACCAGAATTGTGCTGCTGAAGCAAGTCTGTTTTTTGAATTTTTTTTTGTAAAAAAAAAGTTTTCCCAAAAAAAGCATTTCATGCCATTTTTAGGTTTTGTAGGGACTCCTGATGACGTTTTGAGACATCTCCTACAACTACAGCATCAGAATTGTACTGCTGAAGCAAGTCCGTTTTTCGGCATTTTTACGACAGGGCCTTACGACATTTTAGCAAAAAATGTTTTTCTTAAAAAATGCATTTTCTTACATTTTCTTACATTTACGGGTTTAGTCGCGACTCCTGATGACGTTTTGAGACATCTCCTACAACTACAGCACCAGAATTGTGCTGCTGAAGCAAGTCTGTTTTTTGAATGTTTTTTTGTAAAAAAAAAGTTTTCCCAAAAAAAGCATTTTATGCCATTTTTAGGTTTTGTAGGGACTCCTGATGACGTTTTGAGACATCTCCTACAACTACAGCACCAGAATTGTACTGCTGAAGCAAGTCGGTTTTTTGGCATTTTTACGACAGGGTCCCCCCTTACGACATTTTAGAAAAAAATGTTTTTCTTAAAAAATGCATTTTCTTACATTTTCTTGCATTTACGGGTTTAGTCGGGACTCCTGATGACGTTTTGAGACATCTCCTACAACTACAGCACCAGAATTGTACTGCTGAAGCAAGTCCGTTTTTTGGCATTTTTACGACAGGGTCCCCCCTTACGACATTTTAGCAAAAAATGTTTTTCGTAAAAAATGCATTTTCTTACATTTTCTTACATTTACGGGTTTAGTCGGGACTCCTGATGACGTTTTGAGACATCTCCTACAACTACAGCACCAGAATTGTACTGCTGAAGCAAGTCGTTTTTTTGGCATTTTTACGACAGGGTCCCCCCTTACGACATTTTAGCAAAAAATGTTTTTCGTAAAAAATGCATTTTCTTACATTTTCTTACATTTACGGGTTTAGTCGGGACTCCTGATGACGTTTTGAGCCATCTCCTACAACTACAGCACCAGAATTGTGCTGCTGAAGCAAGTCCGTTTTTTGGAAAATTTTTTTGTAAAAAAAAAGTTTTCCCCAAAAAAGCATTTTATGCCATTTTTAGGTTTTGTAGGGACTCCTGATGACGTTTTGAGACATCTCCTACAACTACAGCACCAGAATTGTACTGCTGAAGCAAGTCCGTTTTTTGGAATTTTTACGACAGGGTCCCCCCTTACGACATTTTAGCAAAAAATGTTTTTCTTAAAAAATGAATTTTCTTACATTTTCTTACATTTACGGGTTTAGTCGGGACTCCTGATGACGTTTTGAGACATCTCCTACAACTACAGCACCAGAATTGTGCTGCTGAAGCAAGTCTGTTTTTTTGAATTTTTTTTACGACATTTTGCAAAATATTTTTTTTCCGTAAAATATGCATTTTCTTCTAATTTCTTCCATTTTCGGGTTTAGTCGGGACTCCTGATGACGTTTTGAGACATCTCCTACAACTACAGCACCAGAATTGTGCTGCTGAAGCAAGTCCAGTTTTTGGCATTTTTACGACAGGGTCCCCCCTTACGACATTTTAGCAAAAAATGTTTTTCTTAAAAAATGCATTTTCTTACATTTTCGGGTTTAGTCGGGACTCCTGATGACGTTTTGAGACATCTCCTACAACTACAGCACCAGAATTGTGCTGCTGAAGCAAGTCTGTTTTTTGAATTTTTTTTTGTAAAAAAAAAGTTTTCCCAAAAAAAGCATTTCATGCCATTTTTAGGTTTTGTAGGGACTCCTGATGACGTTTTGAGACATCTCCTACAACTACAGCATCAGAATTGTACTGCTGAAGCAAGTCCGTTTTTCGGCATTTTTACGACAGGGCCTTACGACATTTTAGCAAAAAATGTTTTTCTTAAAAAATGCATTTTCTTACATTTTCTTACATTTACGGGTTTAGTCGGGACTCCTGATGACGTTTTGAGACATCTCCTACAACTACAGCACCAGAATTGTGCTGCTGAAGCAAGTCTGTTTTTTGAATGTTTTTTTGTAAAAAAAAAGTTTTCCCAAAAAAAGCATTTTATGCCATTTTTAGGTTTTGTAGGGACTCCTGATGACGTTTTGAGACATCTCCTACAACTACAGCACCAGAATTGTACTGCTGAAGCAAGTCGGTTTTTTGGCATTTTTACGACAGGGTCCCCCCTTACGACATTTTAGAAAAAAATGTTTTTCTTAAAAAATGCATTTTCTTACATTTTCTTGCATTTACGGGTTTAGTCGGGACTCCTGATGACGTTTTGAGACATCTCCTACAACTACAGCACCAGAATTGTACTGCTGAAGCAAGTCCGTTTTTTGGCATTTTTACGACAGGGTCCCCCCTTACGACATTTTAGCAAAAAATGTTTTTCGTAAAAAATGCATTTTCTTACATTTTCTTACATTTACGGGTTTAGTCGGGACTCCTGATGACGTTTTGAGACATCTCCTACAACTACAGCACCAGAATTGTACTGCTGAAGCAAGTCGTTTTTTTGGCATTTTTACGACAGGGTCCCCCCTTACGACATTTTAGCAAAAAATGTTTTTCGTAAAAAATGCATTTTCTTACATTTACTTACATTTACGGGTTTAGTCGGGACTCCTGATGACGTTTTGAGACATCTCCTACAACTACAGCACCAGAATTGTGCTGCTGAAGCAAGTCTGTTTTTTGAAATTTTTTTTGTAAAAAAAAAGTTTTCCCAAAAAAAGCATTTTATGCCATTTTTAGGTTTTGTAGGGACTCCTGATGACGTTTTGAGACATCTCCTACAACTACAGCACCAGAATTGTGCTGCTGAAGCAAGTCAGTTTTTTGGAATTTTTACGACAGGGTCCCCCCTTACGACATTTTAGCAAAAAATGTTTTTCGTAAAAAATGCATTTTCTTACATTTTCGGGTTTAGTCGGGACTCCTGATGACGTTTTGAGACATCTCCTACAACTACAGCACCAGAATTGTGCTGCTGAAGCAAGTCCGTTTTTTGGAATTTTTTTTTGTAAAAAAAAGGTTTTCCCAAAAAAAGCATTTTATGCCATTTTTAGGTTTTATAGGGACTCCTGATGACGTTTTGAGACATCTCCTACAACTACAGCACCAGAATTGTACTGCTGAAGCAAGTCGGTTTTTTGGCATTTTTACGACAGGGTCCCCCCTTACGACATTTTAGCAAAAAATGTTTTTCTTAAAAAATGCATTTTCTTACATTTTCTTACATTTACGGGTTTAGTCGGGACTCCTGATGACGTTTTGAGACATCTCCTACAACTACAGCACCAGAATTGTGCTGCTGAAGCAAGTCTGTTTTTTGAATTTTTTTTTGTAAAAAAAAAGTTTTCCCAAAAAAAGCATTTTATGCCATTTTTAGGTTTTGTAGGGACTCCTGATGACGTTTTGAGACATCTCCTACAACTACAGCACCAGAATTGTACTGCTGAAGCAAGTCCGTTTTTTGGCATTTTTACGACAGGGTCCCCCCTTACGACATTTTAGCAAAAAATGTTTTTCTTAAAAAATGCATTTTCTTACATTTTCTTACATTTACGGGTTTAGTCGGGACTCCTGATGACGTTTTGAGACATCTCCTACAACTACAGCACCAGAATTGTGCTGCTGAAGCAAGTCCGTTTTTTGGAATTTTTTTTTGTAAAAAAAAAGTTTTCCCAAAAAAAGTATTTCATGCCATTTTTAGGTTTTGTAGGGACTCCTGATGACGTTTTGAGACATCTCCTACAACTACAGCACCAGAATTGTACTGCTGAAGCAAGTCAGTTTTTTGGCATTTTTACGACAGGGTCCCCTCTTACGACATTTTAGCAAAAAATGTTTTTCTTAAAAAATGCATTTTCTTACATTTTCTTACATTTACGGGTTTAGTCGGGACTCCTGATGACGTTTTGAGACATCTCCTACAACTACAGCACCAGAATTGTGCTGCTGAAGCAAGTCTGTTTTTTGAATTTTTTTTTGTAAAAAAAAAGTTTTCCCAAAAAAAGTTTTTTATGCCATTTTTAGGTTTTGTAGGGACTCCTGATGACGTTTTGAGACATCTCCTACAACTACAGCACCAGAATTGTACTGCTGAAGCAAGTCGTTTTTTTGGCATTTTTACGACAGGGTCCCCCCTTACGACATTTTAGCAAAAAATGTTTTTCGTAAAAAATGCATTTTCTTACATTTTCTTACATTTACGGGTTTAGTCGGGACTCCTGATGACGTTTTGAGACATCTCCTACAACTACAGCACCAGAATTGTGCTGCTGAAGCAAGTCCGTTTTTTGGAAAAAATTTTTGTAAAAAAAAAGTTTTCCCAAAAAAAGCATTTTATGCCATTTTTAGGTTTTGTAGGGACTCCTGATGACGTTTTGAGACATCTCCTACAACTACAGCACCAAAATTGTGCTGCTGAAGCAAGTCAGTTTTTTGGAATTTTTACGACAGGGTCCCCCCTTACGACATTTTAGCAAAAAATGTTTTTCGTAAAAAATGCATTTTCTTACATTTTCTTACATTTACGGGTTTAGTCGGGACTCCTGATGACGTTTTGAGACATCTCCTACAACTACAGCACCAGAATTGTGCTGCTGAAGCAAGTCCGTTTTTTGGAATTTTTTTTTGTAAAAAAAAGGTTTTCCCAAAAAAAGCATTTTATGCCATTTTTAGGTTTTATAGGGACTCCTGATGACGTTTTGAGACATCTCCTACAACTACAGCACCAGAATTGTACTGCTGAAGCAAGTCGGTTTTTTGGCATTTTTACGACAGGGTCCCCCCTTACGACATTTTAGCAAAAAATGTTTTTCTTAAAAAATGCATTTTCTTACATTTTCTTACATTTTCTTACATTTACGGGTTTAGTCGGGACTCCTGATGACGTTTTGAGACATCTCCTACAACTACAGCACCAGAATTGTGCTGCTGAAGCAAGTCCGTTTTTTGGAATTTTTTTTTGTAAAAAAAAAGTTTTCCCAAAAAAAGTATTTTATGCCATTTTTAGGTTTTGTAGGGACTCCTGATGACGTTTTGAGACATCTCCTACAACTACAGCACCAGAATTGTACTGCTGAAGCAAGTCCGTTTTTTGGCATTTTTACGACAGGGTCCCCCCTTACGACATTTTAGCAAAAAATGTTTTTCGTAAAAATGCATTTTCTTACATTTTCTTACATTTACGGGTTTAGTCGGGAATCCTGATGACGTTTTGAGACATCTCCTACAACTACAGCACCAGAATTGTGCTGCTGAAGCAAGTCCGTTTTTTGGAATTTTTTTTTGTAAAAAAAAAGTTTTCCCAAAAAAAGTTTTTTATGCCATTTTTAGGTTTTGTAGGGACTCCTGATGACGTTTTGAGACATCTCCTACAACTACAGCACCAGAATTGTGCTGCTGAAGCAAGTCCGTTTTTTGGAAAAAATTTTTGTAAAAAAAAAGTTTTCCCAAAAAAAGCATTTTATGCCATTTTTAGATTTTGTAGGGACTCCTGATGACGTTTTGAGACATCTCCTACAACTACAGCACCAGAATTGTGCTGCTGAAGCAAGTCAGTTTTTTGGAATTTTTACGACAGGGTCCCCCCTTACGACATTTTAGCAAAAAATGTTTTTCGTAAAAAATGCATTTTCTTACATTTTCTTACATTTACGGGTTTAGTCGGGACTCCTGATGACGTTTTGAGACATCTCCTACAACTAGAGCACCAGAATTGTGCTGCTGAAGCAAGTCCGTTTTTTGGAAAAAATTTTTGTAAAAAAAAAGTTTTCCCAAAAAAAGCATTTTATGCCATTTTTAGATTTTGTAGGGACTCCTGATGACGTTTTGAGACATCTCCTACAACTACAGCACCAGAATTGTGCTGCTGAAGCAAGTCCGTTTTTTGGAATTTTTTTTTGTAAAAAAAAGGTTTTCCCAAAAAAAGCATTTTATGCCATTTTTAGGTTTTATAGGGACTCCTGATGACGTTTTGAGACATCTTCTACAACTACAGCACCAGAATTGTACTGCTGAAGCAAGTCGGTTTTTTGGCATTTTTACGACAGGGTCCCCCCTTACGACATTTTAGCAAAAAATGTTTTTCTTAAAAAATGCATTTTCTTACATTTTCTTACATTTACGGGTTTAGTCGGGACTCCTGATGACGTTTTGAGACATCTCCTACAACTACAGCACCAGAATTGTGCTGCTGAAGCAAGTCCGTTTTTTGGAAAAAAATTTTGTAAAAAAAAAGTTTTCCCAAAAAAAGCATTTTATGCCATTTTTAGGTTTTGTAGGGACTCCTGATGACGTTTTGAGACATCTCCTACAACTAAAGCACCAGAATTGTACTGCTGAAGCAAGTCCGTTTTTTGGCATTTTTACGACAGGGTCCCCCCTTACGACATTTTAGCAAAAAATGTTTTTTTGAAAAATGCATTTTCTTACATTTTCTTACATTTACGGGTTTAGTCGGGACTCCTGATGACGTTTTGAGACATCTCCTACAACTACAGCACCAGAATTGTACTGCTGAAGCAAGTCCGTTTTTTGGCATTTTTACGACAGGGTCCCCCCTTACGACATTTTAGCAAAAAATGTTTTTCTTAAAAAATGCATTTTCTTACATTTTCTTACATTTACGGGTTTAGTCGGGACTCCTGATGACGTTTTGAGACATCTCCTACAACTACAGCACCAGAATTGTGCTGCTGAAGCAAGTCTGTTTTTTGAATTTTTTTTTGTAAAAAAAAAGTTTTCCCAAAAAAAGTATTTTATGCCATTTTTAGGTTTTGTAGGGACTCCTGATGACGTTTTGAGACATCTCCTACAACTACAGCACCAGAATTGTACTGCTGAAGCAAGTCCGTTTTTTGGCATTTTTACGACAGGGTCCCCCCTTACGACATTTTAGCAAAAAATGTTTTTCGTAAAAATGCATTTTCTTACATTTTCTTACATTTACGGGTTTAGTCGGGAATCCTGATGACGTTTTGAGACATCTCCTACAACTACAGCACCAGAATTGTGCTGCTGAAGCAAGTCCGTTTTTTGGAATTTTTTTTTGTAAAAAAAAAGTTTTCCCAAAAAAAGTTTTTTATGCCATTTTTAGGTTTTGTAGGGACTCCTGATGACGTTTTGAGACATCTCCTACAACTACAGCACCAGAATTGTGCTGCTGAAGCAAGTCCGTTTTTTGGAAAAAATTTTTGTAAAAAAAAAGTTTTCCCAAAAAAAGCATTTTATGCCATTTTTAGATTTTGTAGGGACTCCTGATGACGTTTTGAGACATCTCCTACAACTACAGCACCAGAATTGTGCTGCTGAAGCAAGTCAGTTTTTTGGAATTTTTACGACAGGGTCCCCCCTTACGACATTTTAGCAAAAAATGTTTTTCGTAAAAAATGCATTTTCTTACATTTTCTTACATTTACGGGTTTAGTCGGGACTCCTGATGACGTTTTGAGACATCTCCTACAACTAGAGCACCAGAATTGTGCTGCTGAAGCAAGTCCGTTTTTTGGAAAAAATTTTTGTAAAAAAAAAGTTTTCCCAAAAAAAGCATTTTATGCCATTTTTAGATTTTGTAGGGACTCCTGATGACGTTTTGAGACATCTCCTACAACTACAGCACCAGAATTGTGCTGCTGAAGCAAGTCCGTTTTTTGGAATTTTTTTTTGTAAAAAAAAGGTTTTCCCAAAAAAAGCATTTTATGCCATTTTTAGGTTTTATAGGGACTCCTGATGACGTTTTGAGACATCTTCTACAACTACAGCACCAGAATTGTACTGCTGAAGCAAGTCGGTTTTTTGGCATTTTTACGACAGGGTCCCCCCTTACGACATTTTAGCAAAAAATGTTTTTCTTAAAAAATGCATTTTCTTACATTTTCTTACATTTACGGGTTTAGTCGGGACTCCTGATGACGTTTTGAGACATCTCCTACAACTACAGCACCAGAATTGTGCTGCTGAAGCAAGTCCGTTTTTTGGAAAAAAATTTTGTAAAAAAAAAGTTTTCCCAAAAAAAGCATTTTATGCCATTTTTAGGTTTTGTAGGGACTCCTGATGACGTTTTGAGACATCTCCTACAACTAAAGCACCAGAATTGTACTGCTGAAGCAAGTCCGTTTTTTGGCATTTTTACGACAGGGTCCCCCCTTACGACATTTTAGCAAAAAATGTTTTTTTGAAAAATGCATTTTCTTACATTTTCTTACATTTACGGGTTTAGTCGGGACTCCTGATGACGTTTTGAGACATCTCCTACAACTACAGCACCAGAATTGTACTGCTGAAGCAAGTCCGTTTTTTGGCATTTTTACGACAGGGTCCCCCCTTACGACATTTTAGCAAAAAATGTTTTTCTTAAAAAATGCATTTTCTTACATTTTCTTACATTTACGGGTTTAGTCGGGACTCCTGATGACGTTTTGAGACATCTCCTACAACTACAGCACCAGAATTGTGCTGCTGAAGCAAGTCTGTTTTTTGAATTTTTTTTTGTAAAAAAAAAGTTTTCCCAAAAAAAGTTTTTTATGCCATTTTTAGGTTTTGTAGGGACTCCTGATGACGTTTTGAGACATCTCCTACAACTACAGCACCAGAATTGTACTGCTGAAGCAAGTCGGTTTTTTGGCATTTTTACGACAGGGTCCCTCCCCCCTTACGACATTTTAGCAAAAAATGTTTTTCTTAAAAAATGCATTTTCTTACATTTACGGGTTTAGTCGGGACTCCTGATGACGTTTTGAGACATCTCCTACAACTACAGCACCAGAATTGTGCTGCTGAAGCAAGTCCGTTTTTTGGAAAAAAATTTTGTAAAAAAAAAGTTTTCCCAAAAAAAGCATTTTATGCCATTTTTAGGTTTTGTAGGGACTCCTGATGACGTTTTGAGACATCTCCTACAACTAGAG
Source organism: Entelurus aequoreus (assembly GCF_033978785.1). Classification (NCBI taxonomy): domain Eukaryota; kingdom Metazoa; phylum Chordata; class Actinopteri; order Syngnathiformes; family Syngnathidae; genus Entelurus; species Entelurus aequoreus. The sequence goes on along the minus strand of NC_084757.1, from coordinate 844,870 downwards.
CACCAGAATTGTGCTGCTGAAGCAAGTCTGTTTTTTGAATTTTTTTTTGGTAAAAAAAAAGTTTTCCCAAAAAAAGTTTTTTATGCCATTTTGAGGTTTTGTAGGGACTCCTGATGACGTTTTGAGACATCTCCTACAACTACAGCACCAGAATTGTACTGCTGAAGCAAGTCGGTTTTTTGGCATTTTTACGACAGGGTCCCCCCTTACGACATTTTAGCAAAAAATGTTTTTCTTAAAAAATGCATTTTCTTACATTTTCTTACATTTACGGGTTTAGTCGGGACTCCTGATGACGTTTTGAGACATCTCCTACAACTACAGCACCAGAATTGTACTGCTGAAGCAAGTCGGTTTTTTGGCATTTTTACGACAGGGTCCCCCCTTACGACATTTTAGCAAAAAATGTTTTTCGTAAAAAATGCATTTTCTTACATTTTCTTACATTTACGGGTTTAGTCGGGACTCCTGATGACGTTTTGAGACATCTCCTACAACTACAGCACCAGAATTGTGCTGCTGAAGCAAGTCCGTTTATTGGAAAAAATTTTTGTAAAAAAAAAGTTTTCCCAAAAAAAGCATTTTATGCCATTTTTAGGTTTTGTAGGGACTCCTGATGACGTTTTGAGACATCTCCTACAACTACAGCACCAGAATTGTACTGCTGAAGCAAGTCCGTTTTTTGGCATTTTTACGACAGGGTCCCCCCTTACGACATTTTAGCAAAAAATGTTTTTCTTAAAAAATGCATTTTCTTACATTTTCTTACATTTACGGGTTTAGTCGGGACTCCTGATGACGTTTTGAGACATCTCCTACAACTACAGCACCAGAATTGTGCTGCTGAAGCAAGTCTGTTTTTTGATTTTTTTTTTGTAAAAAAAAAGTTTTCCCAAAAAAAGCATTTTATGCCATTTTTAGGTTTTGTAGGGACTCCTGATGACGTTTTGAGACATCTCCTACAACTACAGCACCAGAATTGTACTGCTGAAGCAAGTCGGTTTTTTGGCATTTTTACGACAGGGTCCCCCCTTACGACATTTTAGCAAAAAATGTTTTTCTTAAAAAATGCATTTTCTTACATTTTCTTACATTTACGGGTTTAGTCGGGACTCCTGATGACGTTTTGAGACATCTCCTACAACTACAGCACCAGAATTGTGCTGCTGAAGCAAGTCTGTTTTTTGAATTTTTTTTTGTAAAAAAAAAGTTTTCCCAAAAAAAGCATTTTATGCCATTTTTAGGTTTTGTAGGGACTCCTGATGACGTTTTGAGACATCTCCTACAACTACAGCACCAGAATTGTACTGCTGAAGCAAGTCCGTTTTTTGGCATTTTTACGACAGGGTCCCCCCTTACGACATTTTAGCAAAAAATGTTTTTCTTAAAAAATGCATTTTCTTACATTTTCTTACATTTACGGGTTTAGTCGGGACTCCTGATGACGTTTTGAGACATCTCCTACAACTACAGCACCAGAATTGTGCTGCTGAAGCAAGTCCGTTTATTGGAAAAAATTTTTGTAAAAAAAAAGTTTTCCCAAAAAAAGCATTTTATGCCATTTTTAGGTTTTGTAGGGACTCCTGATGACGTTTTGAGACATCTCCTACAACTACAGCACCAGAATTGTACTGCTGAAGCAAGTCGTTTTTTTGGCATTTTTACGACAGGGTCCCCCCTTACGACATTTTAGCAAAAAATGTTTTTCTTAAAAAATGCATTTTCTTACATTTTCTTACATTTACGGGTTTAGTCGGGACTCCTGATGACGTTTTGAGACATCTCCTACAACTACAGCACCAGAATTGTGCTGCTGAAGCAAGTCCGTTTTTTGGAAAAAAATTTTGTAAAAAAAAAGTTTTCCCAAAAAAAGCATTTTATGCCATTTTTAGGTTTTGTAGGGACTCCTGATGACGTTTTGAGACATCTCCTACAACTACAGCACCAGAATTGTGCTGCTGAAGCAAGTCAGTTTTTTGGAATTTTTACGACAGGGTCCCTCCCCCCTTACGACATTTTAGCAAAAAATGTTTTTCTTAAAAAATGCATTTTCTTACATTTTCTTACATTTACAGGTTTGGTCGGGACTCCTGATGACGTTTTGAGACATCTCCTACAACTACAGCACCAGAATTGTGCTGCTGAAGCAAGTCCGTTTTTTGGAATTTTTTTTTGTAAAAAAAAGGTTTTCCCAAAAAAAGCATTTTATGCCATTTTTAGGTTTTATAGGGACTCCTGATGACGTTTTGAGACATCTCCTACAACTACAGCACCAGAATTGTACTGCTGAAGCAAGTCGGTTTTTTGGCATTTTTACGACAGGGTCCCCCCTTACGACATTTTAGCAAAAAATGTTTTTCTTAAAAAATGCATTTTCTTACATTTACGGGTTTAGTCGGGACTCCTGATGACGTTTTGAGACATCTCCTACAACTACAGCACCAGAATTGTGCTGCTGAAGCAAGTCCGTTTTTTGGAAAAAATTTTTGTAAAAAAAAAGTTTTCCCAAAAAAAGCATTTTATGCCATTTTTAGGTTTTGTAGGGACTCCTGATGACGTTTTGAGACATCTCCTACAACTACAGCACCAGAATTGTGCTGCTGAAGCAAGTCAGTTTTTTGGAATTTTTACGACAGGGTCCCCCCTTACGACATTTTAACAAAAAATGTTTTTCTTAAAAAATGCATTTTCTTACATTTTCTTACATTTACGGGTTTAGTCGGGACTCCTGATGACGTTTTGAGACATCTCCTACAACTACAGCACCAGAATTGTGCTGCTGAAGCAAGTCCGTTTTTTGGAAAAAAATTTTGTAAAAAAAAAGTTTTCCCAAAAAAAGCATTTTATGCCATTTTTAGGTTTTGTAGGGACTCCTGATGACGTTTTGAGACATCTCCTACAACTAGAGCACCAGAATTGTGCTGCTGAAGCAAGTCTGTTTTTTGAATTTTTTTTTGTAAAAAAAAAGTTTTCCCAAAAAAAGTTTTTTATGCCATTTTGAGGTTTTGTAGGGACTCCTGATGACGTTTTGAGACATCTCCTACAACTACAGCACCAGAATTGTACTGCTGAAGCAAGTCGGTTTTTTGGCATTTTTACGACAGGGTCCCCCCTTACGACATTTTAGCAAAAAATGTTTTTCTTAAAAAATGCATTTTCTTACATTTTCTTACATTTACGGGTTTAGTCGGGACTCCTGATGACGTTTTGAGACATCTCCTACAACTACAGCACCAGAATTGTACTGCTGAAGCAAGTCGGTTTTTTGGCATTTTTACGACAGGGTCCCCCCTTACGACATTTTAGCAAAAAATGTTTTTCGTAAAAAATGCATTTTCTTACATTTTCTTACATTTACGGGTTTAGTCGGGACTCCTGATGACGTTTTGAGACATCTCCTACAACTACAGCACCAGAATTGTGCTGCTGAAGCAAGTCCGTTTATTGGAAAATTTTTTTGTAAAAAAAAAGTTTTCCCAAAAAAAGCATTTTATGCCATTTTTAGGTTTTGTAGGGACTCCTGATGACGTTTTGAGACATCTCCTACAACTACAGCACCAGAATTGTACTGCTGAAGCAAGTCCGTTTTTTGGCATTTTTACGACAGGGTCCCCCCTTACGACATTTTAGCAAAAAATGTTTTTCTTAAAAAATGCATTTTCTTACATTTTCTTACATTTACGGGTTTAGTCGGGACTCCTGATGACGTTTTGAGACATCTCCTACAACTACAGCACCAGAATTGTGCTGCTGAAGCAAGTCTGTTTTTTGATTTTTTTTTTGTAAAAAAAAAGTTTTCCCAAAAAAAGCATTTTATGCCATTTTTAGGTTTTGTAGGGACTCCTGATGACGTTTTGAGACATCTCCTACAACTACAGCACCAGAATTGTACTGCTGAAGCAAGTCGGTTTTTTGGCATTTTTACGACAGGGTCCCCCCTTACGACATTTTAGCAAAAAATGTTTTTCTTAAAAAATGCATTTTCTTACATTTTCTTACATTTACGGGTTTAGTCGGGACTCCTGATGACGTTTTGAGACATCTCCTACAACTACAGCACCAGAATTGTGCTGCTGAAGCAAGTCTGTTTTTTGAATTTTTTTTTGTAAAAAAAAAGTTTTCCCAAAAAAAGCATTTATGCCATTTTTAGGTTTTGTAGGGACTCCTGATGACGTTTTGAGACATCTCCTACAACTACAGCACCAGAATTGTACTGCTGAAGCAAGTCGTTTTTTTGGCATTTTTACGACAGGGTCCCCCCTTACGACATTTTAGCAAAAAATGTTTTTCTTAAAAAATGCATTTTCTTACATTTTCTTACATTTACGGGTTTAGTCGGGACTCCTGATGACGTTTTGAGACATCTCCTACAACTACAGCACCAGAATTGTGCTGCTGAAGCAAGTCCGTTTTTTGGAAAAAAATTTTGTAAAAAAAAAGTTTTCCCAAAAAAAGCATTTTATGCCATTTTTAGGTTTTGTAGGGACTCCTGATGACGTTTTGAGACATCTCCTACAACTACAGCACCAGAATTGTGCTGCTGAAGCAAGTCAGTTTTTTGGAATTTTTACGACAGGGTCCCCCCTTACGACATTTTAGCAAAAAATGTTTTTCGTAAAAAATGCATTTTCTTACATTTTCTTACATTTACAGGTTTGGTCGGGACTCCTGATGACGTTTTGAGACATCTCCTACAACTACAGCACCAGAATTGTGCTGCTGAAGCAAGTCCGTTTTTTGGAATTTTTTTTTGTAAAAAAAAGGTTTTCCCAAAAAAAGCATTTTATGCCATTTTTAGGTTTTATAGGGACTCCTGATGACGTTTTGAGACATCTCCTACAACTACAGCACCAGAATTGTACTGCTGAAGCAAGTCGGTTTTTTGGCATTTTTACGACAGGGTCCCCCCTTACGACATTTTAGCAAAAAATGTTTTTCTTAAAAAATGCATTTTCTTACATTTACGGGTTTAGTCGGGACTCCTGATGACGTTTTGAGACATCTCCTACAACTACAGCACCAGAATTGTGCTGCTGAAGCAAGTCCGTTTTTTGGAAAAAATTTTTGTAAAAAAAAAGTTTTCCCAAAAAAAGCATTTTATGCCATTTTTAGGTTTTGTAGGGACTCCTGATGACGTTTTGAGACATCTCCTACAACTACAGCACCAGAATTGTGCTGCTGAAGCAAGTCAGTTTTTTGGAATTTTTACGACAGGGTCCCCCCTTACGACATTTTAACAAAAAATGTTTTTCTTAAAAAATGCATTTTCTTACATTTTCTTACATTTACGGGTTTAGTCGGGACTCCTGATGACGTTTTGAGACATCTCCTACAACTACAGCACCAGAATTGTGCTGCTGAAGCAAGTCCGTTTTTTGGAAAAAATTTTTGTAAAAAAAAAGTTTTCCCAAAAAAAGCATTTTATGCCATTTTTAGGTTTTGTAGGGACTCCTGATGACGTTTTGAGACATCTCCTACAACTAGAGCACCAGAATTGTGCTGCTGAAGCAAGTCTGTTTTTTGAATTTTTTTTTGTAAAAAAAAAGTTTTCCCAAAAAAAGTTTTTTATGCCATTTTGAGGTTTTGTAGGGACTCCTGATGACGTTTTGAGACATCTCCTACAACTACAGCACCAGAATTGTACTGCTGAAGCAAGTCGGTTTTTTGGCATTTTTACGACAGGGTCCCCCCTTACGACATTTTAGCAAAAAATGTTTTTCTTAAAAAATGCATTTTCTTACATTTTCTTACATTTACGGGTTTAGTCGGGACTCCTGATGACGTTTTGAGACATCTCCTACAACTACAGCACCAGAATTGTACTGCTGAAGCAAGTCGGTTTTTTGGCATTTTTACGACAGGGTCCCCCCTTACGACATTTTAGCAAAAAATGTTTTTCGTAAAAAATGCATTTTCTTACATTTTCTTACATTTACGGGTTTAGTCGGGACTCCTGATGACGTTTTGAGACATCTCCTACAACTACAGCACCAGAATTGTGCTGCTGAAGCAAGTCCGTTTATTGGAAAAATTTTTTGTAAAAAAAAAGTTTTCCCAAAAAAAGCATTTTATGCCATTTTTAGGTTTTGTAGGGACTCCTGATGACGTTTTGAGACATCTCCTACAACTACAGCACCAGAATTGTACTGCTGAAGCAAGTCCGTTTTTTGGCATTTTTACGACAGGGTCCCCCCTTACGACATTTTAGCAAAAAATGTTTTTCTTAAAAAATGCATTTTCTTACATTTTCTTACATTTACGGGTTTAGTCGGGACTCCTGATGACGTTTTGAGACATCTCCTACAACTACAGCACCAGAATTGTGCTGCTGAAGCAAGTCTGTTTTTTGATTTTTTTTTTGTAAAAAAAAAGTTTTCCCAAAAAAAGCATTTTATGCCATTTTTAGGTTTTGTAGGGACTCCTGATGACGTTTTGAGACATCTCCTACAACTACAGCACCAGAATTGTACTGCTGAAGCAAGTCGGTTTTTTGGCATTTTTACGACAGGGTCCCCCCTTACGACATTTTAGCAAAAAATTTTTTTCTTAAAAAATGCATTTTCTTACATTTTCTTACATTTACGGGTTTAGTCGGGACTCCTGATGACGTTTTGAGACATCTCCTACAACTACAGCACCAGAATTGTGCTGCTGAAGCAAGTCTGTTTTTTGATTTTTTTTTTGTAAAAAAAAAGTTTTCCCAAAAAAAGCATTTTATGCCATTTTTAGGTTTTGTAGGGACTCCTGATGACGTTTTGAGACATCTCCTACAACTACAGCACCAGAATTGTACTGCTGAAGCAAGTCGGTTTTTTGGCATTTTCACGACAGGGTCCCCCCTTACGACATTTTAGCAAAAAATGTTTTTCGTAAAAAATGCATTTTCTTACATTTTCTTACATTTACGGGTTTAGTCGGGACTCCTGATGACGTTTTGAGACATCTCCTACAACTACAGCACCAGAATTGTGCTGCTGAAGCAAGTCCGTTTTTTGGAATTTTTTTTTGTAAAAAAAAGGTTTTCCCAAAAAAAGCATTTTATGCCATTTTTAGGTTTTATAGGGACTCCTGATGACGTTTTGAGACATCTTCTACAACTACAGCACCAGAATTGTACTGCTGAAGCAAGTCGGTTTTTTGGCATTTTTACGACAGGGTCCCCCCTTACGACATTTTAGCAAAAAATGTTTTTCTTAAAAAATGCATTTTCTTACATTTTCTTACATTTACGGGTTTAGTCGGGACTCCTGATGACGTTTTGAGACATCTCCTACAACTACAGCACCAGAATTGTGCTGCTGAAGCAAGTCCGTTTTTTGGAAAAAAAATTTGTAAAAAAAAAGTTTTCCCAAAAAAAGCATTTTATGCCATTTTTAGGTTTTGTAGGGACTCCTGATGACGTTTTGAGACATCTCCTACAACTAAAGCACCAGAATTGTACTGCTGAAGCAAGTCCGTTTTTTGGCATTTTTACGACAGGGTCCCCCCTTACGACATTTTAGCAAAAAATGTTTTTTTGAAAAATGCATTTTCTTACATTTTCTTACATTTACGGGTTTAGTCGGGACTCCTGATGACGTTTTGAGACATCTCCTACAACTACAGCACCAGAATTGTACTGCTGAAGCAAGTCCGTTTTTTGGCATTTTTACGACAGGGTCCCCCCTTACGACATTTTAGCAAAAAATGTTTTTCTTAAAAAATGCATTTTCTTACATTTTCTTACATTTACGGGTTTAGTCGGGACTCCTGATGACGTTTTGAGACATCTCCTACAACTACAGCACCAGAATTGTGCTGCTGAAGCAAGTCTGTTTTTTGAATTTTTTTTTGTAAAAAAAAAGTTTTCCCAAAAAAAGTTTTTTATGCCATTTTTAGGTTTTGTAGGGACTCCTGATGACGTTTTGAGACATCTCCTACAACTACAGCACCAGAATTGTACTGCTGAAGCAAGTCGGTTTTTTGGCATTTTTACGACAGGGTCCCTCCCCCCTTACGACATTTTAGCAAAAAATGTTTTTCTTAAAAAATGCATTTTCTTACATTTACGGGTTTAGTCGGGACTCCTGATGACGTTTTGAGACATCTCCTACAACTACAGCACCAGAATTGTGCTGCTGAAGCAAGTCCGTTTTTTGGAAAAAAATTTTGTAAAAAAAAAGTTTTCCCAAAAAAAGCATTTTATGCCATTTTTAGGTTTTGTAGGGACTCCTGATGACGTTTTGAGACATCTCCTACAACTACAGCACCAGAATTGTGCTGCTGAAGCAAGTCAGTTTTTTGGAATTTTTACGACAGGGTCCCCCCTTACGACATTTTAGCAAAAAATGTTTTTCGTAAAAAATGCATTTTCTTACATTTTCTTACATTTACGGGTTTAGTCGGGACTCCTGATGACGTTTTGAGACATCTCCTACAACTACAGCACCAGAATTGTGCTGCTGAAGCAAGTCTGTTTTTTGAATTTTTTTTTGTAAAAAAAAAGTTTTCCCAAAAAAAGCATTTTATGCCATTTTTAGGTTTTGTAGGGACTCCTGATGACGTTTTGAGACATCTCCTACAACTACAGCACCAGAATTGTACTGCTGAAGCAAGTCCGTTTTTTGGCATTTTTACGACAGGGTCCCCCCTTACGACATTTTAGCAAAAAATGTTTTTCTTAAAAAATGCATTTTCTTACATTTTCTTACATTTACGGGTTTAGTCGGGACTCCTGATGACGTTTTGAGACATCTCCTACAACTACAGCACCAGAATTGTGCTGCTGAAGCAAGTCCGTTTATTGGAAAAAATTTTTGTAAAAAAAAAGTTTTCCCAAAAAAAGCATTTTATGCCATTTTTAGGTTTTGTAGGGACTCCTGATGACGTTTTGAGACATCTCCTACAACTACAGCACCAGAATTGTACTGCTGAAGCAAGTCGTTTTTTTGGCATTTTTACGACAGGGTCCCCCCTTACGACATTTTAGCAAAAAATGTTTTTCTTAAAAAATGCATTTTCTTACATTTTCTTACATTTACGGGTTTAGTCGGGACTCCTGATGACGTTTTGAGACATCTCCTACAACTACAGCACCAGAATTGTGCTGCTGAAGCAAGTCCGTTTTTTGGAAAAAAATTTTGTAAAAAAAAAGTTTTCCCAAAAAAAGCATTTTATGCCATTTTTAGGTTTTGTAGGGACTCCTGATGACGTTTTGAGACATCTCCTACAACTACAGCACCAGAATTGTGCTGCTGAAGCAAGTCAGTTTTTTGGAATTTTTACGACAGGGTCCCCCCTTACGACATTTTAGCAAAAAATGTTTTTCGTAAAAAATGCATTTTCTTACATTTACGGGTTTGGTCGGGACTCCTGATGACGTTTTGAGACATCTCCTACAACTACAGCACCAGAATTGTGCTGCTGAAGCAAGTCCGTTTTTTGGAATTTTTTTTTGTAAAAAAAAGGTTTTCCCAAAAAAAGCATTTTATGCCATTTTTAGGTTTTATAGGGACTCCTGATGACGTTTTGAGACATCTCCTACAACTACAGCACCAGAATTGTACTGCTGAAGCAAGTCGGTTTTTTGGCATTTTTACGACAGGGTCCCCCCTTACGACATTTTAGCAAAAAATGTTTTTCTTAAAAAATGCATTTTCTTACATTTTCTTACATTTACGGGTTTAGTCGGGACTCCTGATGACGTTTTGAGACATCTCCTACAACTACAGCACCAGAATTGTGCTGCTGAAGCAAGTCCGTTTTTTGGAAAAAAATTTTGTAAAAAAAAAGTTTTCCCAAAAAAAGCATTTTATGCCATTTTTAGGTTTTGTAGGGACTCCTGATGACGTTTTGAGACATCTCCTACAACTACAGCACCAGAATTGTGCTGCTGAAGCAAGTCAGTTTTTTGGAATTTTTACGACAGGGTCCCCCCTTACGACATTTTAACAAAAAATGTTTTTCTTAAAAAATGCATTTTCTTACATTTTCTTACATTTACGGGTTTAGTCTGGACTCCTGATGACGTTTTGAGACATCTCCTACAACTACAGCACCAGAATTGTGCTGCTGAAGCAAGTCCGTTTTTTGGAAAAAAATTTTGTAAAAAAAAAGTTTTCCCAAAAAAAGCATTTTATGCCATTTTTAGGTTTTGTAGGGACTCCTGATGACGTTTTGAGACATCTCCTACAACTAGAGCACCAGAATTGTGCTGCTGAAGCAAGTCTGTTTTTTGAATTTTTTTTTGTAAAAAAAAAGTTTTCCCAAAAAAAGTTTTTTATGCCATTTTGAGGTTTTGTAGGGACTCCTGATGACGTTTTGAGACATCTCCTACAACTACAGCACCAGAATTGTACTGCTGAAGCAAGTCGGTTTTTTGGCATTTTTACGACAGGGTCCCCCCTTACGACATTTTAGCAAAAAATGTTTTTCTTAAAAAATGCATTTTCTTACATTTTCTTACATTTACGGGTTTAGTCGGGACTCCTGATGACGTTTTGAGACATCTCCTACAACTACAGCACCAGAATTGTACTGCTGAAGCAAGTCGGTTTTTTGGCATTTTTACGACAGGGTCCCCCCTTACGACATTTTAGCAAAAAATGTTTTTCGTAAAAAATGCATTTTCTTACATTTACGGGTTTAGTCGGGACTCCTGATGACGTTTTGAGACATCTCCTACAACTACAGCACCAGAATTGTGCTGCTGAAGCAAGTCCGTTTTTTGGAATTTTTTTTTGTAAAAAAAAGGTTTTCCCAAAAAAAGCATTTTATGCCATTTTTAGGTTTTATAGGGACTCCTGATGACGTTTTGAGACATCTCCTACAACTACAGCACCAGAATTGTGCTGCTGAAGCAAGTCTGTTTTTTGAATTTTTTTTTGTAAAAAAAAAGTTTTCCCAAAAAAAGCATTTTATGCCATTTTTAGGTTTTGTAGGGACTCCTGATGACGTTTTGAGACATCTCCTACAACTACAGCACCAGAATTGTGCTGCTGAAGCAAGTCTGTTTTTTGAATTTTTTTTTGTAAAAAAAAAGTTTTCCCAAAAAAAGCATTTTATGCCATTTTTAGGTTTTGTAGGGACTCCTGATGACGTTTTGAGACATCTCCTACAACTACAGCACCAGAATTGTACTGCTGAAGCAAGTCGTTTTTTTGGCATTTTTACGACAGGGTCCCCCCTTACGACATTTTAGCAAAAAATGTTTTTCGTAAAAAATGCATTTTCTTACATTTTCTTACTTTTACGGGTTTAGTCGGGACTCCTGATGACGTTTTGAGACATCTCCTACAACTACAGCACCAGAATTGTGCTGCTGAAGCAAGTCCGTTTTTTGGAATTTTTTTTTGTAAAAAAAAGGTTTTCCCAAAAAAAGCATTTTATGCCATTTTTAGGTTTTATAGGGACTCCTGATGACGTTTTGAGACATCTCCTACAACTACAGCACCAGAATTGTACTGCTGAAGCAAGTCCGTTTTTTGGCATTTTTACGACAGGGTCCCCCCTTACGACATTTTAGCAAAAAATGTTTTTCTTAAAAAATGCATTTTCTTACATTTTCTTACATTTACGGGTTTAGTCGGGACTCCTGATGACGTTTTGAGACATCTCCTACAACTACAGCACCAGAAGTGTGCTGCTGAAGCAAGTCTGTTTTTTGAATTTTTTTTTGTAAAAAAAAAGTTTTCCCAAAAAAAGCATTTTATGCCATTTTTAGGTTTTGTAGGGACTCCTGATGACGTTTTGAGACATCTCCTACAACTACAGCACCAGAATTGTACTGCTGAAGCAAGTCGTTTTTTTGGCATTTTTACGACAGGGTCCCCCCTTACGACATTTTAGCAAAAAATGTTTTTCGTAAAAAATGCATTTTCTTACATTTACGGGTTTAGTCGGGACTCCTGATGACGTTTTGAGACATCTCCTACAACTACAGCACCAGAATTGTGCTGCTGAAGCAAGTCTGTTTTTTGATTTTTTTTTTGTAAAAAAAAAGTTTTCCCAAAAAAAGCATTTTATGCCATTTTTAGGTTTTGTAGGGACTCCTGATGACGTTTTGAGACATCTCCTACAACTACAGCACCAGAATTGTACTGCTGAAGCAAGTCGTTTTTTTGGCATTTTTACGACAGGGTCCCCCCTTACGACATTTTAGCAAAAAATGTTTTTCTTAAAAAATGCATTTTCTTACATTTTCTTACATTTACGGGTTTAGTCGGGACTCCTGATGACGTTTTGAGACATCTCCTACAACTACAGCACCAGAATTGTGCTGCTGAAGCAAGTCCGTTTTTTGGAAAAAAAATTTGTAAAAAAAAAGTTTTCCCAAAAAAAGCATTTTATGCCATTTTTAGGTTTTGTAGGGACTCCTGATGACGTTTTGAGACATCTCCTACAACTAAAGCACCAGAATTGTACTGCTGAAGCAAGTCCGTTTTTTGGCATTTTTACGACAGGGTCCCCCCTTACGACATTTTAGCAAAAAATGTTTTTTTGAAAAATGCATTTTCTTACATTTTCTTACATTTACGGGTTTAGTCGGGACTCCTAATGACGTTTTGAGACATCTCCTACAACTACAGCACCAGAATTGTACTGCTGAAGCAAGTCCGTTTTTTGGCATTTTTACGACAGGGTCCCCCCTTACGACATTTTAGCAAAAAATGTTTTTCTTAAAAAATGCATTTTCTTACATTTTCTTACATTTACGGGTTTAGTCGGGACTCCTGATGACGTTTTGAGACATCTCCTACAACTACAGCACCAGAATTGTGCTGCTGAAGCAAGTCTGTTTTTTGAATTTTTTTTTGTAAAAAAAAAGTTTTCCCAAAAAAAGTTTTTTATGCCATTTTTAGGTTTTGTAGGGACTCCTGATGACGTTTTGAGACATCTCCTACAACTACAGCACCAGAATTGTACTGCTGAAGCAAGTCGGTTTTTTGGCATTTTTACGACAGGGTCCCTCCCCCCTTACGACATTTTAGCAAAAAATGTTTTTCTTAAAAAATGCATTTTCTTACATTTACGGGTTTAGTCGGGACTCCTGATGACGTTTTGAGACATCTCCTACAACTACAGCACCAGAATTGTGCTGCTGAAGCAAGTCCGTTTTTTGGAAAAAAATTTTGTAAAAAAAAAGTTTTCCCAAAAAAAGCATTTTATGCCATTTTTAGGTTTTGTAGGGACTCCTGATGACGTTTTGAGACATCTCCTACAACTACAGCACCAGAATTGTGCTGCTGAAGCAAGTCAGTTTTTTGGAATTTTTACGACAGGGTCCCCCCTTACGACATTTTAGCAAAAAATGTTTTTCGTAAAAAATGCATTTTCTTACATTTTCTTACATTTACGGGTTTAGTCGGGACTCCTGATGACGTTTTGAGACATCTCCTACAACTACAGCACCAGAATTGTGCTGCTGAAGCAAGTCTGTTTTTTGAATTTTTTTTTGTAAAAAAAAAGTTTTCCCAAAAAAAGCATTTTATGCCATTTTTAGGTTTTGTAGGGACTCCTGATGACGTTTTGAGACATCTCCTACAACTACAGCACCAGAATTGTACTGCTGAAGCAAGTCCGTTTTTTGGCATTTTTACGACAGGGTCCCCCCTTACGACATTTTAGCAAAAAATGTTTTTCTTAAAAAATGCATTTTCTTACATTTTCTTACATTTACGGGTTTAGTCGGGACTCCTGATGACGTTTTGAGACATCTCCTACAACTACAGCACCAGAATTGTGCTGCTGAAGCAAGTCCGTTTATTGGAAAAAATTTTTGTAAAAAAAAAGTTTTCCCAAAAAAAGCATTTTATGCCATTTTTAGGTTTTGTAGGGACTCCTGATGACGTTTTGAGACATCTCCTACAACTACAGCACCAGAATTGTACTGCTGAAGCAAGTCGTTTTTTTGGCATTTTTACGACAGGGTCCCCCCTTACGACATTTTAGCAAAAAATGTTTTTCTTAAAAAATGCATTTTCTTACATTTTCTTACATTTACGGGTTTAGTCGGGACTCCTGATGACGTTTTGAGACATCTCCTACAACTACAGCACCAGAATTGTGCTGCTGAAGCAAGTCCGTTTTTTGGAAAAAAATTTTGTAAAAAAAAAGTTTTCCCAAAAAAAGCATTTTATGCCATTTTTAGGTTTTGTAGGGACTCCTGATGACGTTTTGAGACATCTCCTACAACTACAGCACCAGAATTGTGCTGCTGAAGCAAGTCAGTTTTTTGGAATTTTTACGACAGGGTCCCCCCTTACGACATTTTAGCAAAAAATGTTTTTCGTAAAAAATGCATTTTCTTACATTTACGGGTTTGGTCGGGACTCCTGATGACGTTTTGAGACATCTCCTACAACTACAGCACCAGAATTGTGCTGCTGAAGCAAGTCCGTTTTTTGGAATTTTTTTTTGTAAAAAAAAGGTTTTCCCAAAAAAAGCATTTTATGCCATTTTTAGGTTTTATAGGGACTCCTGATGACGTTTTGAGACATCTCCTACAACTACAGCACCAGAATTGTACTGCTGAAGCAAGTCGGTTTTTTGGCATTTTTACGACAGGGTCCCCCCTTACGACATTTTAGCAAAAAATGTTTTTCTTAAAAAATGCATTTTCTTACATTTTCTTACATTTACGGGTTTAGTCGGGACTCCTGATGACGTTTTGAGACATCTCCTACAACTACAGCACCAGAATTGTGCTGCTGAAGCAAGTCCGTTTTTTGGAAAAAAATTTTGTAAAAAAAAAGTTTTCCCAAAAAAAGCATTTTATGCCATTTTTAGGTTTTGTAGGGACTCCTGATGACGTTTTGAGACATCTCCTACAACTACAGCACCAGAATTGTGCTGCTGAAGCAAGTCAGTTTTTTGGAATTTTTACGACAGGGTCCCCCCTTACGACATTTTAACAAAAAATGTTTTTCTTAAAAAATGCATTTTCTTACATTTTCTTACATTTACGGGTTTAGTCTGGACTCCTGATGACGTTTTGAGACATCTCCTACAACTACAGCACCAGAATTGTGCTGCTGAAGCAAGTCCGTTTTTTGGAAAAAAATTTTGTAAAAAAAAAGTTTTCCCAAAAAAAGCATTTTATGCCATTTTTAGGTTTTGTAGGGACTCCTGATGACGTTTTGAGACATCTCCTACAACTAGAGCACCAGAATTGTGCTGCTGAAGCAAGTCTGTTTTTTGAATTTTTTTTTGTAAAAAAAAAGTTTTCCCAAAAAAAGTTTTTTATGCCATTTTGAGGTTTTGTAGGGACTCCTGATGACGTTTTGAGACATCTCCTACAACTACAGCACCAGAATTGTACTGCTGAAGCAAGTCGGTTTTTTGGCATTTTTACGACAGGGTCCCCCCTTACGACATTTTAGCAAAAAATGTTTTTCTTAAAAAATGCATTTTCTTACATTTTCTTACATTTACGGGTTTAGTCGGGACTCCTGATGACGTTTTGAGACATCTCCTACAACTACAGCACCAGAATTGTACTGCTGAAGCAAGTCGGTTTTTTGGCATTTTTACGACAGGGTCCCCCCTTACGACATTTTAGCAAAAAATGTTTTTCGTAAAAAATGCATTTTCTTACATTTACGGGTTTAGTCGGGACTCCTGATGACGTTTTGAGACATCTCCTACAACTACAGCACCAGAATTGTGCTGCTGAAGCAAGTCCGTTTTTTGGAATTTTTTTTTGTAAAAAAAAGGTTTTCCCAAAAAAAGCATTTTATGCCATTTTTAGGTTTTATAGGGACTCCTGATGACGTTTTGAGACATCTCCTACAACTACAGCACCAGAATTGTGCTGCTGAAGCAAGTCTGTTTTTTGAATTTTTTTTTTGTAAAAAAAAAGTTTTCCCAAAAAAAGCATTTTATGCCATTTTTAGGTTTTGTAGGGACTCCTGATGACGTTTTGAGACATCTCCTACAACTACAGCACCAGAATTGTGCTGCTGAAGCAAGTCTGTTTTTTGAATTTTTTTTTGTAAAAAAAAAGTTTTCCCAAAAAAAGCATTTTATGCCATTTTTAGGTTTTGTAGGGACTCCTGATGACGTTTTGAGACATCTCCTACAACTACAGCACCAGAATTGTACTGCTGAAGCAAGTCGTTTTTTTGGCATTTTTACGACAGGGTCCCCCCTTACGACATTTTAGCAAAAAATGTTTTTCGTAAAAAATGCATTTTCTTACATTTTCTTACTTTTACGGGTTTAGTCGGGACTCCTGATGACGTTTTGAGACATCTCCTACAACTACAGCACCAGAATTGTGCTGCTGAAGCAAGTCCGTTTTTTGGAATTTTTTTTTGTAAAAAAAAGGTTTTCCCAAAAAAAGCATTTTATGCCATTTTTAGGTTTTATAGGGACTCCTGATGACGTTTTGAGACATCTCCTACAACTACAGCACCAGAATTGTACTGCTGAAGCAAGTCCGTTTTTTGGCATTTTTACGACAGGGTCCCCCCTTACGACATTTTAGCAAAAAATGTTTTTCTTAAAAAATGCATTTTCTTACATTTTCTTACATTTACGGGTTTAGTCGGGACTCCTGATGACGTTTTGAGACATCTCCTACAACTACAGCACCAGAAGTGTGCTGCTGAAGCAAGTCTGTTTTTTGAATTTTTTTTTGTAAAAAAAAAGTTTTCCCAAAAAAAGCATTTTATGCCATTTTTAGGTTTTGTAGGGACTCCTGATGACGTTTTGAGACATCTCCTACAACTACAGCACCAGAATTGTACTGCTGAAGCAAGTCGTTTTTTTGGCATTTTTACGACAGGGTCCCCCCTTACGACATTTTAGCAAAAAATGTTTTTCGTAAAAAATGCATTTTCTTACATTTACGGGTTTAGTCGGGACTCCTGATGACGTTTTGAGACATCTCCTACAACTACAGCACCAGAATTGTGCTGCTGAAGCAAGTCTGTTTTTTGATTTTTTTTTTGTAAAAAAAAAGTTTTCCCAAAAAAAGCATTTTATGCCATTTTTAGGTTTTGTAGGGACTCCTGATGACGTTTTGAGACATCTCCTACAACTACAGCACCAGAATTGTACTGCTGAAGCAAGTCGTTTTTTTGGCATTTTTACGACAGGGTCCCCCCTTACGACATTTTAGCAAAAAATGTTTTTCTTAAAAAATGCATTTTCTTACATTTTCTTACATTTACGGGTTTAGTCGGGACTCCTGATGACGTTTTGAGACATCTCCTACAACTACAGCACCAGAATTGTGCTGCTGAAGCAAGTCCGTTTTTTGGAAAAAAATTTTGTAAAAAAAAAGTTTTCCCAAAAAAAGCATTTTATGCCATTTTTAGGTTTTGTAGGGACTCCTGATGACGTTTTGAGACATCTCCTACAACTACAGCACCAGAATTGTGCTGCTGAAGCAAGTCAGTTTTTTGGAATTTTTACGACAGGGTCCCCCCTTACGACATTCTAGCAAAAAATGTTTTTCGTAAAAAATGCATTTTCTTACATTTTCTTACATTTACGGGTTTAGTCGGGACTCCTGATGACGTTTTGAGACATCTCCTACAACTACAGCACCAGAATTGTGCTGCTGAAGCAAGTCCGTTTTTTGGAAATTTTTTTTGTAAAAAAAAGGTTTTCCCAAAAAAAGCATTTTATGCCATTTTTAGGTTTTATAGGGACTCCTGATGACGTTTTGAGACATCTCCTACAACTACAGCACCAGAATTGTGCTGCTGAAGCAAGTCTGTTTTTTGAATTTTTTTTTGTAAAAAAAAAGTTTTCCCAAAAAAAGCATTTTATGCCATTTTTAGGTTTTGTAGGGACTCCTGATGACGTTTTGAGACATCTCCTACAACTACAGCACCAGAATTGTGCTGCTGAAGCAAGTCCGTTTTTTGGAATTTTTACGACATTTTAGCAAAAAAATGTTTTCTTAAAAAATGCATTTTCTTACATTATCTTACATTTACGGGTTTAGTCGGGACTCCTGATGACGTTTTGAGACATCTCCTACAACTACAGCACCAGAATTGTGCTGGTGAAGAAAGTCCGTTTTTTGGAATTTTTACGACAGGGTCCCCCCTTACGACATTTTAGCAAAAAATGTTTTTCTTAAAAAATGCATTTTCTTACATTTTCTTACATTTACGGGTTTAGTCGGGACTCCTGATGACGTTTTGAGACATCTCCTACAACTACAGCACCAGAATTGTGCTGCTGAAGCAAGTCTGTTTTTTTGAATTTTTTTTACGACATTTTGCAAAATATTTTTTTTCCGTAAAATATGCATTTTCTTCTAATTTCTTCCATTTTCGGGTTTAGTCGGGACTCCTGATGACGTTTTGAGACATCTCCTACAACTACAGCACCAGAATTGTGCTGCTGAAGCAAGTCCAGTTTTTGGCATTTTTACGACAGGGTCCCCCCCTTACGACATTTTAGCAAAAAATGTTTTTCTTAAAAAATGCATTTTCTTACATTTTCGGGACTCCTGATGACGTTTTGAGACATCTCCTACAACTACAGCACCAGAATTGTGCTGCTGAAGCAAGTCTGTTTTTTGAATTTTTTTTTGTAAAAAAAAAGTTTTCCCAAAAAAAGCATTTCATGCCATTTTTAGGTTTTGTAGGGACTCCTGATGACGTTTTGAGACATCTCCTACAACTACAGCACCAGAATTGTACTGCTGAAGCAAGTCGGTTTTTTGGCATTTTTACGACATTTTAGCAAAAAATGTTTTTCTTAAAAAATGCATTTTCTTACATTTTCTTACATTTACGGGTTTAGTCGGGACTCCTGATGACGTTTTGAGACATCTCCTACAACTACAGCACCAGAATTGTGCTGCTGAAGCAAGTCCGTTTTTTGGAAAAAAATTTTGTAAAAAAAAAGTTTTCCCAAAAAAAGCATTTTATGCCATTTTTAGGTTTTGTAGGGACTCCTGATGACGTTTTGAGACATCTCCTACAACTACAGCACCAGAATTGTGCTGCTGAAGCAAGTCAGTTTTTTGGAATTTTTACGACAGGGTCCCCCCTTACGACATTCTAGCAAAAAATGTTTTTCGTAAAAAATGCATTTTCTTACATTTTCTTACATTTACGGGTTTAGTCGGGACTCCTGATGACGTTTTGAGACATCTCCTACAACTACAGCACCAGAATTGTGCTGCTGAAGCAAGTCCGTTTTTTGGAATTTTTTTTTGTAAAAAAAAGGTTTTCCCAAAAAAAGCATTTTATGCCATTTTTAGGTTTTATAGGGACTCCTGATGACGTTTTGAGACATCTCCTACAACTACAGCACCAGAATTGTGCTGCTGAAGCAAGTCTGTTTTTTGAATTTTTTTTTGTAAAAAAAAAGTTTTCCCAAAAAAAGCATTTTATGCCATTTTTAGGTTTTGTAGGGACTCCTGATGACGTTTTGAGACATCTCCTACAACTACAGCACCAGAATTGTGCTGCTGAAGCAAGTCCGTTTTTTGGAATTTTTACGACATTTTAGCAAAAAAATGTTTTCTTAAAAAATGCATTTTCTTACATTATCTTACATTTACGGGTTTAGTCGGGACTCCTGATGACGTTTTGAGACATCTCCTACAACTACAGCACCAGAATTGTGCTGGTGAAGAAAGTCCGTTTTTTGGAATTTTTACGACAGGGTCTCCCCCCTTACGACATTTTAGCAAAAAATGTTTTTCTTAAAAAATGCATTTTCTTACATTTTCTTACATTTACGGGTTTAGTCGGGACTCCTGATGACGTTTTGAGACATCTCCTACAACTACAGCACCAGAATTGTACTGCTGAAGCAAGTCCGTTTTTTGGCATTTTTACGACAGGGTCCCCCCTTACGACATTTTAGCAAAAAATGTTTTTCGTAAAAAATGCATTTTCTTACATTTTCTTACATTTACGGGTTTAGTCGGGACTCCTGATGACGTTTTGAGACATCTCCTACAACTACAGCACCAGAATTGTACTGCTGAAGCAAGTCCGTTTTTTGGCATTTTTACGACAGGGTCCCCCCTTACGACATTTTAGCAAAAAATGTTTTTCGTAAAAAATGCATTTTCTTACATTTTCTTACATTTACGGGTTTAGTCGGGACTCCTGATGACGTTTTGAGCCATCTCCTACAACTACAGCACCAGAATTGTGCTGCTGAAGCAAGTCTGTTTTTTGAATTTTTTTTTGTAAAAAAAAAGTTTTCCCAAAAAAAGCATTTTATGCCATTTTTAGGTTTTGTAAGGACTCCTGATGACGTTTTGAGACATCTCCTACAACTACAGCACCAGAATTGTACTGCTGAAGCAAGTCGTTTTTTTGGCATTTTTACGACAGGGTCCCCCCTTACGACATTTTAGCAAAAAATGTTTTTCTTAAAAAATGCATTTTCTTACATTTTCTTACATTTACGGGTTTAGTCGGGACTCCTGATGACGTTTTGAGACATCTCCTACATTCAGCACCAGAATTGTGCTGCTGAAGCAAGTCCGTTTTTTGGAATTTTTTTACGACATTTTGCAAAATATTTTTTTTCCCGTAAAATATGCATTTTTTTCTCATTTCTTCCATTTTCGGGTTTTGTCAGGACTCCTGATGACGTTTTGAGACATCTCCTAAAACTACAGCACCAGAATTGTGCTGCTGAAGCAAGTCCGTTTTTTGGAATTTTTACGACAGGGATTCCCCCCTTACGACATTTTAGCAAAAAATGTTTTTCTTAAAAAATGCATTTTCTTACATTTTCTTACATTTACGGGTTTAGTCGGGACTCCTGATGACGTTTTTATCTCCTACAACTACATTACCAGAATTGTGCTGCTGAAGCAAGTCCGTTTTTTTGAATTTTTACGACAGGGTGCCCCTTTACGACATTTTAGCAAAAAAAATTTCGTAAAAAATGCATTTTTTTACATTTTCTTACATTTACGGGTTTAGTCGGGACTCCTGATGACGTTTTGAGACATCTCCTACAACTACAGCACCAGAATTGTGCTGCTGAAGCAAGTCCGTTTTTTTGAATTTTTTTTACGACATTTTGCAAAATATTTTTTTTCCGTAAAATATGCATTTTCTTCTAATTTCTTCCATTTTCGGGTTTAGTCGGGACTCCTGATGACGTTTTGAGACATCTCCTACAACTACA
This sequence comes from Entelurus aequoreus, assembly GCF_033978785.1. Taxonomy (NCBI): domain Eukaryota; kingdom Metazoa; phylum Chordata; class Actinopteri; order Syngnathiformes; family Syngnathidae; genus Entelurus; species Entelurus aequoreus. The sequence goes on along the minus strand of NC_084757.1, from coordinate 823,765 downwards.
GCACCAGAATTGTACTGCTGAAGCAAGTCGGTTTTTTGTCATTTTTACGACAGGGTCCCCCCTTACGACATTTTAGCAAAAAATGTTTTTTGTAAAAAATGCATTTTCTTACATTTTCTTACATTTACGGGTTTAGTCGGGACTCCTGATGACGTTTTGAGACATCTCCTACAACTACAGCACCAGAATTGTACTGCTGAAGCAAGTCGGTTTTTTGGCATTTTTACGACAGGGTCCCCCCTTACGACATTTTAGCAAAAAAGTTTTTCTTAAAAAATGCATTTTCTTACATTTTCTTACATTTACGGGTTTAGTCGGGACTCCTGATGACGTTTTGAGACATCTCCTACAACTACAGCACCAGAATTGTGCTGCTGAAGCAAGTCTGTTTTTTGAATTTTTTTTTGTAAAAAAAAAGTTTTACCAAAAAAAGCATTTTATGCCATTTTTAGGTTTTGTAGGGACTCCTGATGACGTTTTGAGACATCTCCTACAACTACAGCACCAGAATTGTACTGCTGAAGCAAGTCGGTTTTTTGGCATTTTTACGACAGGGTCCCCCATTACGACATTTTAGAAAAAAATGTTTTTCTTAAAAAATGCATTTTCTTACATTTTCTTGCATTTACGGGTTTAGTCGGGACTCCTGATGACGTTTTGAGACATCTCCTACAACTACAGCACCAGAATTGTACTGCTGAAGCAAGTCCGTTTTTTGGCATTTTTACGACAGGGTCCCCCCTTACGACATTTTAGCAAAAAATGTTTTTCGTAAAAAATGCATTTTCTTACATTTTCTTACATTTACGGGTTTAGTCGGGACTCCTGATGACGTTTTGAGACATCTCCTACAACTACAGCACCAGAATTGTACTGCTGAAGCAAGTCCGTTTTTTGGCATTTTTACGACAGGGTCCCCCCTTACGACATTTTAGCAAAAAATGTTTTTCTTAAAAAATGCATTTTCTTACATTTTCTTACATTTACGGGTTTAGTCGGGACTCCTGATGACGTTTTGAGACATCTCCTACAACTACAGCACCAGAATTGTACTGCTGAAGCAAGTCCGTTTTTTGGCATTTCCTTACGACATTTTAGCAAAAAATGTTTTTCGTAAAAAATGCATTTTCTTACATTTTCTTACATTTACGGGTTTAGTCGGGACTCCTGATGACGTTTTGAGACATCTCCTACAACTACAGCACCAGAATTGTGCTGCTGAAGCAGGTCTGTTTTTTGAATTTTTTTTTGTAAAAAAAAAGTTTTCCCAAAAAAAGCATTTTATGCCATTTTTAGGTTTTGTAAGGACTCCTGATGACGTTTTGAGACATCTCCTACAACTACAGCACCAGAATTGTACTGCTGAAGCAAGTCGTTTTTTTGGCATTTTTACGACAGGGTCCCCCCTTACGACATTTTAGCAAAAAATGTTTTTCTTAAAAAATGCATTTTCTTACATTTTCTTACATTTACGGGTTTAGTCGGGACTCCTGATGACGTTTTGAGACATCTCCTACATTCAGCACCAGAATTGTGCTGCTGAAGCAAGTCCGTTTTTTGGAATTTTTTTACGACATTTTGCAAAATATTTTTTTTCCCGTAAAATATGCATTTTTTTCTCATTTCTTCCATTTTCGGGTTTTGTCAGGACTCCTGATGACGTTTTGAGACATCTCCTAAAACTACAGCACCAGAATTGTGCTGCTGAAGCAAGTCCGTTTTTTGGAATTTTTACGACAGGGATTCCCCCCTTACGACATTTTAGCAAAAAATGTTTTTCTTAAAAAATGCATTTTCTTACATTTTCTTACATTTACGGGTTTAGTCGGGACTCCTGATGACGTTTTTATCTCCTACAACTACATTACCAGAATTGTGCTGCTGAAGCAAGTCCGTTTTTTTGAATTTTTACGACAGGGTGCCCCTTTACGACATTTTAGCAAAAAAATTTTCGTAAAAAATGCATTTTTTTACATTTTCTTACATTTACGGGTTTAGTCGGGACTCCTGATGACGTTTTGAGACATCTCCTACAACTACAGCACAACTACAGCACCAGAATTGTGCTGCTGAAGCAAGTCCGTTTTTTGGCATTTTTACGACAGGGTCCCCCTTACGACATTTTAGCAAAAAATGTTTTTCTTAAAAAATGCATTTTCTTACATTTACGGGTTTAGTCGGGACTCCTGATGACGTTTTGAGACATCTCCTACAACTACAGCACCAGAATTGTGCTGCTGAAGCAAGTCCGTTTTTTTGAATTTTTTTTACGACATTTTGCAAAATATTTTTTTTCCGTAAAAAATGCATTTTCTTCTAATTTCTTCCATTTTCGGGTTTAGTCGGGACTCCTGATGACGTTTTGAGACATCTCCTACAACTACAGCACCAGAATTGTGCTGCTGAAGCAAGTCCGTTTTTTTGAATTTTTTTTACGACATTTTGCAAAATATTTTTTTTCCGTAAAAAATGCATTTTCTTCTAATTTCTTCCATTTTCGGGTTTAGTCGGGACTCCTGATGACGTTTTGAGACATCTCCTACAACTACAGCACCAGAATTGTGCTGCTGAAGCAAGTCCGTTTTTTGGAATTTTTACGACAGGGTCCCCCCTTACGACATTTTAGCAAAAAATGTTTTTTGTAAAAAATGCATTTTCTTACATTTACGGGTTTAGTCGGGACTCCTGATGACGTTTTGAGACATCTCCTACAACTACAGCACCAGAATTGTGCTGCTGAAGCAAGTCCGTTTTTTGGAATTTTTTGTAAGGGTCCCCCCTTACGACATTTTAGCAAAACATTTTTTTCTTGTAATTTAGTGTTAAAAAGGTAATAATGTACTGTACTGTACATATTAATTTGCCACCGCCATCATCACCACCGTGCACCTACATTATGCGAGGGTGCTCTCGGTCCATTTGAACTTTTAATAGGATCCAAAGTGTACGACCTTTGACTGAACATCACACTGTGAAATTGGATTGTGGACTTTTTTTATGTTATTATCAAATCACACAGCATGTGAGAGTTAGCAGGCACACTTCCACTTTTCCCACTGCTCTATATCTAAGGGTGACCAGATCCCAATTCAGCAGGGGCCTCGTGTTATGTTGTGCTTATGCACAAAAACCTGGCGTACGTCCTTTTTTCCATGGTAAAGATGAAAGGTATCGAGACCGAACTTGACGTTGAATTGTGCGCTGTTTCACTCCAGGTTCGTTCTTCACATACTCACATTTGCTTTGCCGACATTTCAACAATGTAAAATAGATCGCGGCGAGGACACACAATGCACTTTTTGGCCAATGCGTTTACCGTAATTTCCGGACTATAAGGCGCATTTAAAATCCTTTTTTATTTCTCAGTGCGCCTTACACAGTTGCGCCTAATGTAATGAACAAGTTTGGTTGAGCTTACCCACCTCGAGGCGATTTTATTTGGTACATGGTGTAATTATAAGTGTGAGCAGTAGATGGCAGTCAAACATAAGAGATACGTGTAGCCTGCACTATGATGGGTTTTAAGTAAACAACAGCAACATTTTAAATGTTCCGTTGAAAATATAGAACATTAGACACGGCGCTCAAAAATCTATCAAAATGTTTTAGCACGACTTTGGTCAGCTATGAAGCCGCACCGCTTGAAGGATTGTCGGCGCATTAAACATACGACTATTATTATGGTGTGTGTATAAGGTAAGACATTATCTGCCGTTTTGTTTCGCAATATTATGCAACTTTTCTTAACTTCTGGTACCTGCTGATCTGTATTTGGGATCTGCATGAGTCCTGAAAAATTGTGTGTCCGCCTTTGTAGTTAATAAGCTTCTTCTTTTTCTCTATCTTCTTGTTATGTGACATTCATCCTCCGCTGTTGCCATTACTAATATAAAGTAGTGTCAAGTTCTCACTTATATCTGTCAGTAAACTTGCCATGAAAGCGCTAAAACATACCGGTGTAGTGAGTTTACATTATTCACCCAAGGAAGTTTAGTTATTAGAGAGTTCCGGTTGAACGGTTTTTCACGGGACACATTTCCGGTGTGGTTGTTTCCGGATGAGGAGATGCCGCTCCATTATTGATTTGATTTGATTTCGTGTAGACCGCAATATGACTCAAGTAAACAACACCAACATTGTATATGCTCCCTTGAAAATATAGAACATTACACACGGCGCTCAAAAATCTATCAAAATGTTTTAGTAGGACTTTGGTCAGCTATGAAACTGCACCGCTTGATGGATTGTACTGTGCTTCAACATAGGAGTATTATTATGGTGTGTGTATAAGGTAAGACATATTTTCTGGTGTTTTGTTTCGCAATATTATGCAAAAGAAACTTTTCTTACCTTCTGGTACCTGAAAATTTGTGCAGGTCCGCCTTTGTAGTCCGTGCCGACACCGTAGTCGATAAGCTTCTTCTTTTTCTCCACCTTCTTGTTATGGGACATCCATCCTCTGCTGTTGCCATTTCTAATAAAAAGCAGTGTAAAGTTATTACTTATTTCAGTCAGTAAACTCGCCATGAAAGCCCTAAAACATACCGGTGTAGTGAGTTACCATTATTCACCCAAGGAACTTTAGTTATTAGAGTTCTGGTCGGACGGTTTTTCACGGGACACATTTCTGGTGTTGTTGTTTCTGGATGAGGAGATGCTGCTCCGTTATTGATTGAAGTAAAGTCTGAATGTCATTAAAACAGTTAGCTCCATCTTTTGACACTTCACAACAAAGATGACGGGGAGAAGACGCTGCCGAAGGTGAGCCACGTAAATAAGACCGCCCACAAAACGGCGCACCCGGAAGCGGCTTGAAGATGATGTGTAAAACATCATCTATGCAGCATTTTGAGCAAAGAACCACCATTACATGTTATGTAGACCCCAAGGAAGTCTTTTACATTTAGAAAAAAATATATATATTATGACTCCTTTAATGCGCCTTATAATCCGGTGCGCCTTATATATGAAAAAAAGATCAAAAATAGACCATTCATCGGCAGTGCTCCTTATAATCCGGTGTGCCCTATGGTCCGGAAAATACGGTAATGCTTTATATCAATATTTGTGAGGATGTTTACCAATTTATCTAGGCCAGAGGTGTCAAACTCATTTTAGATCGGGGGCCACATTGAGAAAAATCTACTCCCAAGTGGGCCGGACTGGTAAAATCACGGCACGATAACTTAAAAATAAAGACAACTTCAGATTGTTTTCTTTGTTTAAAAATAGAATTTCTCAAAAATAAACAAATCATGTTGTTTTTTTACACTTACATGTTGCAGTTAATAGTGTTCTACCTTTAATTGTCGTTATTTATACTTTCTGAATAAATGACGTGATAATGTTCATCAGTCAACTCATTGGTGTTCATTTTCAATCTAACAAGATAAAAAAAAAATTATCAAAATCAAATTACAGGATGTTATTTATGTAGTTTGCTAATTTTCTTCGACTGTTGCACTAACATCATGTGTTTTATTTTTTTTGTACATACTGTATGTAGCATCATCTACAAAGATACAAAGAATTGCCATTGCCACATCTAGTGGACACATTTAAAACAGCAGTTTCTTTCATACAAAAATTTCAGCTCATTTGTATACTTAGCAAATTCATCCGGATAGAACCTGTTCACGGGCCTGATCCGTTTCATCTCAGCGATCGTATTTGTCACGTTTCATGTGTCAGGTAAAGCGCAATGAATGACTCCACTTCCTAGTGTAAGAGTGAGCTTTTATAAGTGTGCCATGACAGCAGACTCTCTAATCGGTGTTTAAAACAGCTGAAAAAAAATCAAAGTCTTCCAGAGATGGGCACAGTCTACACTACCTGCAGTCTGAGGCGAGTGCACAGCATCCTGCGTGACCAACAACACCCTGCTCCTCACCTGCGGCCCTCAGGTAGAAGGAACAGGTCTATACGTGCCAGGACAACTTGCCAACAGCTCGTCTGTATCCTCAGGCAGTGACCCTCTCTCACATCCCACCCATGAACTGCAACGTCTAATTATCACTTCTATTGATCTGCCCTTTATACTGTACACTGCATCCGGAAAGTATTCACAGCGCTTCATTTTTTGCCACATTTTGCTATGTTACAGCCTTATTCTAAAATGGTATCAATTCATTTTCGTCCTCAAAACTCTGCGTTTCTGGGTGTTGTTGATAAATGCAACAACACCCAGAAACGCCGCTGGCTTCGCTCGGCCCGAGCTCATCTAAGATGGACTGATTGGTTGGAATCTGCGCTTTTGCATGATATACTAGTTACTACGGTAATCTTCTCAGAAAGCACGTAGTTTCAAAGTTGTATTTGTGTTGGTACTGCATCAAAAAGCGACATCAGTGTGTAAAGGATATCACCACATGGACTCAGGAACACTTCAGAAAACCACTGTCAGTAACTACAGTTGGTCGCTACATCTGTAAGTGCAAGTTAAAACTCTACAATGCAAAGCGAATGCCATTTATCAACAACACCCAGAAACGCCGCCGGCTTCGCTCGGCCCGAGCTCATCTAAGATGTACTGATGCAAACTGGAAAAGTGTTCTGTGGTCTGACAAGTCCACATTTCAAATTGTTTTTGGAAACTGTGGACGTCGTGTCCTCCGGTCCAAAGAGGAAAAGAACCATCCGGATTGTTCTAGGCGCAAAGTTGAAAACCCAGCGTCTGTAATTGTATGGAAAACTTGTTTTGTTTTGTTTTTAATGTATGTTTTTATTGTTTTGTTTTTTAATGTATTATATTCTGTTTTTATATGTTTAAATGGATCTTAAGGTCTGCAATAAAGATTGATGATATGGGGGTGTATTAGTAGGTAACTTACACGTTTGTGAAGGCACCATTAATGCTGAAAGGTACATACAGGTTTTGGAGCAACAAAAGTTGCCATCCAAGCGACGTCTTTTTCATGGCCGCCCCTGCTTATTTCAGTAAGATATCGCCGAGCCACATTCTGCACGTGTTACAACAGCGTGGCTTCGTAGTAAAAGAGTGCGGGTACTAGACTGGCCTGCCTGTAGTACGAACTGTGCTCTGTAAATAAACTCGCCTTGCCGATCGTTTTCTGTCGTGGACAACGACAATTTCAATAAAGTACAAGTTAAAAAAAAGGCATGAACATTTCCCTCTTTTGGGTATTGAAAAAATGTATCGAACGGCGCCGCTCACGTACCGATCCATACCAGACTGTGAATTTTGTGCATCGTTCGTGGCACCCTTTGTGTTTACGCGTTTCATGGGTCAGGATTGCACCACCTAACGCATTTTTGATACATGGTTACTATGCAGTGTGTGTGTTATTCACTATGACAATGACAATAAATGCATTGAACTGAATACAAATCATGTTAGAGTAAATGAATACTTCTCTGATTTGAGGGCGAAGGCTTGTTCATGTGTCCTGTGATGAACTGGCGGCCAGTTTAGGGTGTAGGCCGGGGGTCAGCAACCCGCGTCTCTTTAGCACCGCCCTCGTGGCTCCCTGGACCTCTTTCAGAGATGTGTGAAAATGGAAAAAGATGAAGAACATTTTTATTTGAATATATTTTCTGTAGGAGAACAAACATGACACAAACCTTCCTAATTGTTAGAAGTCCCACTGTTTATGTTAAACATGCTTCACTGATGAGAGGATTTAGCAAGCACTGTTTTGTCCTACTCATTTCAGCGATCCTTGAACTCATTGTTGTTTGTTTACATGTACAACTTTCTCCGACGCTGCCACAGAAAGACGTGTTTTATGCCACTTCTTCTTTGTCTCATTTTGTCCACCAAACGTTCTACGCTGTGCGCGAATGCACAAAAGGTGAGCTTTGTTGATGTTATTCACTTGTTGGAGTGCTAATCAGGCATATTTGGTCAGAGCATGACTGCAAGCTAATCAATGCTAACATGCTATTTAAGCTAGCTGTATGTACATATTGCATCATTATGACTCGTTTGTAGGAATATTTGAGCTCATTTAATTTCCTTTACTTATGTCCTCTGTGCATTTCATTTATATTTGCATGTCTCATGACACATTATCTGTACGTAATATTGGCTGCATTTCTGATAGTTGTTTGTGCGCCATGTTGTTCCAGACCACAGCAAACGTTACCCAGCTTGTAAAGATTGTAATAAATCCATTAGAAGAAGACAGCCTGCCTTTTCCTTTAACTTGGACACACACATTTATACCTTTGACCCTTATGAGCCAGTCATTTCCAGAAGTTATCTCATCATGTGAGAAGCCTCCATTTAAATAACATATTATTATTTGATCTTAATAGATTAAAAATGAACACCAATGAGTTGACTGATGAACATTATCACATCATTTAATCAGAAAGTATACATATCGACAAATAAAGGTAGAATACTATTAACCGCAACATGTAAGTGTAAAAAAAAAAACAACAACATTATGATTTGTACATTTTCAGAATGTGCTTGCTCTATTTTTAACAAAGAAAAAAACAAACAATCTGAAGTTGTCTTTATTTTTAAGTTATCGTGCCTTGATTTTACCAGTCCGGCCCACTTGGGAGTAGATTTTTGTCCATGTGGCCCCCGATCTAAAATGAGTTTGACACCTCTACATTAGAACTTACGAATAATGGATTGGTAGGTTCATCGTAGCCAGCCTTGTGTATTATTCTAATGACCCTTTTTTCAAGTTGAATTATTGAGCCTGTGTTTGTTCTATAAACATTTCCCCAAAGTTCAACACAGTATGTTAGATATGGAAAAATAAAAGAATAATATAACTACAGCTGCAGCTATCGAATATTTTAGTAATCGAGTATTCTATCGAATATCCCGATCGATTAATCGAATAAATCATAATTTTGTTTAATTATACACGTTAAGATGTGCCCTCAATTATTGTGGTTGGCCTAATCGTCTTATTTCCTAAACGCCTGTTTTCATTATTGAAGGCTGACACGCACAGCTAAAAATGTGTATGTGCTAATAAAAACAGGTGCGCTCACAGCCCTATGTGCTGTGTGGTGTGACCGCATAAACAAAGTTCTTGTCTCTCGTGCGTTTTTGATGATTGTCATACGGTGCCGTTTAAACGTTTTCTAAACTCGAGCGTACTTAAAAGAGCGGTGTCGTGCAGTGCAAGGGGGGGATGATCTGTGACGTAAACACGCTGTGCAACACCTAAACAGTCTGTGCGAAACGTGAGCTTTGACTACTGTTTAGTGAACCAGGCAAAATGCCGTAAAAAAAAATATGTACGACACCTCGAGGCAGCAACAATTCCTCGAATGTATTTTGTAATCGAATTACTCAAGGAATCATGTGCAGATATTTCTTATTCAGCATGTGTCTTACTTTATATAAAGAATAGCAATGGATTTGGATGTTTTTAGAATAGAATAGAATAGAATAGAAAGTACTTTATTGATCCCTCGGGGAAATTCAGCACCACAGTTCGCTCACAATAAAAATAAACACTAAGGTATTTTTTACATGTGAATAATATAAATACAGTCTATTATACAGCATTATTCACTTGTGAATAATATAAATACAGTCTATTATACACAGTGTTGGGTTAGTTACTGAAAACCAGTAACTAGTTACAGTTATTAGTTACTTTATTTCAAAAGCAACTCAGTTACTAACTCAGTTACTTACACCAAAAAGTAATGCGTTATTGTGAAAAGTAACTATTTAGTTACTTGTTTTTTTCTTCTTCTTTTTTTAAAGCTACCATTAATGCCCTTTAAGCCTTCATTTAAGTACTGTTATTGCACTGGAGAATAATACAATCTGTTGATCAGCGCTAGGAATTTTCAAAATGGGGTCCCAGGGACCCCATCAAGTCATAAAAATGGGGTCCTACAGTAAATTTTTGGGGTCCCACTTTTTGGTAAGCGTTTTGACAACAAAAAAGATAAACGTATGCATTATCCTGTTATATCTCACATTATATATTGTGTTTTGGAAAAAGGTTGTCATAAACGTTACTTAATTCATAAAAAAAAATAATAAAGAAAGAAAACAAATTTGTATACATATGTAAATGTATTCAGTTATAAACATTCATTCACTTTCTTCTTTCCTTCATGGATCTAAACTTTACCGCTGCTGGTAGTTTTTTCGATGTTTTTATTGAATAAGTTGTAGGTGTATTTATTTCAGTATAAAAGTGTAAAAAGTGTTTTGCTTGGGTCATGAAATGATGATAATGGTGTGTCAGGGCATACAAACATTTTATATTTAACGCTTAAATCTCTGGAGTCTACATCAACTTCAGATCTATCCCTCATTTCAAAATGTTTTAGTTATGTTGTTTTTTTGTCTGTTTGTTTTCCGCCCTTTTTTGTCAAACAAAACTATGTTTTTAATGGCAAACACACAAAATATGCAAAATCTTCCACCAAAAATATTTTTCAAAGTGGAATATTTGATGTGAAGTAATGGGAACCTTGGATAGGTCAATAATTCATAATAACATGGATTTTGATTCAATATTATGTTTTGAGCGATGACAGTTTGAAATAAATGGATTAATGTGGACCCCGATTTAAACAAGTTGAAAAACTTATTCGGGTGTTACCATTTAGTGGTCAATTGTACGGAATATGTACTGTACTGTGCAATCTATGAATAAAAGTCTCAATCAATGAATCCACTCCCTCGCTCTCTCTGTCCCTCCCTCACGAATGCTGCACGAATTAGTTTTGTTTTTAACCCCATCTTAACCCTGAACGTACATTGAAAATATACGCAACCCTGCCGGACATTTGAGGCATTTAAGAAACTCCGCCCGGACAGCCCCGCAAAAGAAGACACATGGTCAGTCTAGAATATCTCCATGTTAAGAAACTCGGCTTCAGCTCCACCATGATGTCTTGTAAGTAAACACAGACACGCCCCCCCCCCACCCCTCTCCACACACACACACACACACACACACACACACACACACACACACACACACACACACACACACACAGCGCCTCTTCTCTTCTCCCCGTTGTGACACAGGAAGAATTAAGTTAAGTTCAAGTTAAAGTACCAATGATTGTCACACACACACACTAGGCGTGGTGAAATTTGTCCTCTGCATTTGTCCCATCCCCTTGGGGAGCAGTGGGCAGCAGCGGCGCCGCGCCCGGGAATCATTCAGAAGGACGACACTGCAACTCTCCAATAAAACACACTCAGATCTTCTGTTTTTAGCCGATACTACATAAGAAATGACATAAAATAACGCAGTAACGCATCATGTAGTAACGGTAACTGAGTTACTGAATATAAAAAATAACGCGTTAGACTACTAGTTACTTTGTAACGCATTAGTCCCAACACTGATTATACAGCATTATTCACATGTCAATAACATAAATACAGTCTATTATACAGCATAATTCACATTTGAATAATATAAATACATTTAAGCACAGTTAAGTACTGTTTTCCCTTTAACATCTCAAATGAGTTTGACATTTGAAGTTAATTGCTGACATGAATGGACTTTTCCAGCATATTATGTGTATGACTTTCACCTGTGTAATAGAATGACTTCATGCAACTTTTCTCGGAGGACAATTGAACACTCACCTACCGAAAATGCAAACTTCGTCGCTGCTCGGTGACCTTTGTCTAGCGGCAGAATGTCTCTCTCGTCGTGTTGATGTAAATGAGAAGGAATGAATGACATTGGAACAAATAACAGCGCTGACATGATAGGAGGCGTGTTAGCTAGCAACCTGTTGTATTCTGATGACGTGCTAGCGTCACTTCCGCTGGGACGAGACCGGAGCGGTTAAAAAACGTGACTTTCATTTATAATAATTGAATGGTGTGTGTTCAAATAACCCTCCTCGGCCTTATAATTGTTACAAGTCGCGCTGCTGACATCTTTTCTTGGGAAATGGAGTCGACTCCAGGGGGTCTTTCCGCGGGCTCTGCCATTTTGAAATATGACGTCACGACGCGACGTCATCACCACCCGGAAGTGTGGATCTTCTTCTTCTTCTTCTTTTGTTTTTATAGCAGGTTGGCAAGCAACCTTCTGGTGTGCATTACAGCCACCTACTGACATGGAGTGTGGACCACTTCTAGAGATCACCTTAGCACAGACCTGGGCAAATGAACGTCCGGGGGCCACATGCGGCCCCTTAAGCTTTTCAATCTGAATAATATGAATAATGCAATTGAGATAATTGTAATTGAGATAATTAATTATCTCAATTGAGATAATTAAGTATCTCAATTACAATTATCTCAATTGCATGACAGACATGTTTTTATTAATCTCATTTTTTTATTATTCAATTATTATTTTTTTATTGTATCAATTGCAGTTTTTTTTATTTTTTATTATCTCAACTGCAATTAGTCAGACCAGGAGAGCTGATTGGTCAACACTCACAATGAATTAATTATCTATCTTTCTATTCCCGCCCATCCCAGCCAACTTTAGCCTCGGCAAGGAGGAGGAGCTAACCCCCGAGGTTACCTTTGACTTTTGGACTATAGACTATTTGTTATTATTATTACTCATACTTACCTTTTTAACTATAAGTTAATTAACCAGCTACCACTTGACTTTACTCTGTGTGGGGGAGGTGATACACCCCCACATAACGCTACTCCCCTCCCTTGCTTGGACCTTGGACTGGGATTGAACCCATGAACCCTTTGTTGGGAGCTAGATGTTTAACCATTCAGCTATCCTCGGCCATACAATTGCCAGATTTCCGGGCCCCAATGACATATATAATTGAGAACTGTCTCAGTAAACTTTCATTTAAAAGACTAATTGCTCCGAGTGGATATTTAGTAGTTGTAGAGTGACCTGACTGGGATTGAACCCAGAACCCTTTGATTGTAAGCTAGCTGTTTAACCATTCAGCCATTCTTGTTCTTTTTATTACCAGATTCCCGGGCCCCAATGACATATATATTTGAGAACCTGTCTCACAAAATCACAATGATAGTGAAACAAAACACTAACTCCCTACTGGGATTTGAACCCAGTACCCCTTGCTTGGTGGCCGACAGTGTTAACCACCCAGCTATCCCAGGTCTTGCAGAGCTAGATTCAAGGCCCTAATGACAAATATAATCGAGGACCCGTCTTAGTGAACTACGATGGAGGTGAACCAAAACTTTGGAGCTTTGTTAAGTTACTGATCAAGCAAATAGTCAATCATGACATTGCTGGTTTTACTGCTGTTGGGCAGCACACACACACAGAGTACTTACAAGCAGACAGTGTGTAGACAGAAAAGGGAGAATGGACGCATTTTGGTGTAAAAAGTAAAGATAAAGGTGAAGTTATAACACTGAAACACCCTCAGGAAGAGCTGCTTTAAGACATGGCTAACTAGCTCGCAGCTAACACACATCCACAGTGTTTCAGCTACTTCTAAATCACTAATCCTGGCCTCCATGGCGACAAATAAAGTAAGTTTTTTACAAGTAGCATTATCACTGGAGGATGAGGAATACCTAAACATGCTTCACTACAAACCGCAGGAGGATACAATATCTCACCGCCATCACAATGTAAACAAATGCCATGGGTGGATCTACACCTGACATCTACTGTAATGATACCAAGTACAAGAGCGTATGTAGTCGATACTACTATGATTACATCGATATTTTTTATCGTCACAAAATCTTTTTTCCTTTTTTTTGTAAATGTATATTATGTTTATAAAGTCAGTAAATACGTCCCTGGACACATGAGGACTTTGAAAATGACCAATGTATGATCCTGTAACTACTTGGTATCAGATCGATACCTAAATGTGTGGTATCATCCAAAACTAATGTAAAGTATCAAAGAAGAGAAGAATAAGTGATTATTACATTTGAACAAAAGTGTAGATAGAAAATTTTGAAACAGAAAATAAGCAGATTTTAACAGCAAATGAACAAGTAGATTAATAATCAATTTGTTACAGTTTGTCCCTCATAATGTGTATAAAATAATAGGTAGATAAATGACACAATATGTTAATGCATACGTCAGCAGACTAAATAGGAGTCTTTGTTTGTTTACTTACTACTAAAAGACAAGTTGTCTAGTATGGTCACTATTTTATTTGAGGACTAAATGACAATAATAAACATATGTTTCATGTACACTAAGATGTTTTGTTCAAATAAAGCTAATAATGCAATTTTTTATGGTACCCTTTTTTTTAGAAAAGTATCAAAATACATTTTGGTACCGGTACTGTTACGTAAGACGAAGGGGGAAGGAGACGGTACGACAGCAGGAGGTCTAGCTCAACGGGTTTTATTTGAGCTTGATGATTACGTCGGGTGTGTATGCTACTATGTGTGTGGATGCAGGGCTATGTGTAGAAGTTAACCAAATATAAGTTACCAGAGGTTATTGTAAGTGTGTGTTGGTTGTGGCAGCAAAGAAGTCCAGAGGGGCAAAGCAAAAGAGGTTCGTGATCCGAGCGAGGTCCGTGGGGGCAGGAGAGAGGCGTCCAGAAGTCCAGGTCCGAGTGCGGGGGTCGAGGAAGGCTATCAGAGTCCAGGGGGAAGATCGGCAGGTGAGGCGCACGGCTCACTGCGGAGACACGGAGGTACTGTGGGAATAGGAGATGACATTTTTAGGTTTTGTAGGAACTCCTGATGACGTTTTGAGACATCTCCTACAACTACAGCACCAGAATTGTGCTGCTGAAGCAAGTCCGTTTTTTTGAATTTTTTTTACGACATTTTGCAAAATATTTTTTTTCCGTAAAATATGCATTTTCTTCTAATTTCTTCCATTTTCGGGTTTAGTCGGGACTCCTGATGACGTTTTGAGACATCTCCTACAACTACAGCACCAGAATTGTGCTGCTGAAGCAAGTCCGTTTTTTGGAATTTTTACGACAGGGTCCCCCCTTACGACATTTTAGCAAACAATTTTTCGTAAAAAATGCATTTTCTTACATTTACGGGTTTAGTCGGGACTCCTGATGACGTTTTGAGACATCTCCTACAACTACAGCACCAGAATTGTGCTGCTGAAGCAAGTCCGTTTTTTGGAAAAAAATTTTGTAAAAAAAAAGTTTTCCCAAAAAAAGCATTTTATGCCATTTTTAGGTTTTGTAGGGACTCCTGATGACGTTTTGAGACATCTCCTACAACTACAGCACCAGAATTGTGCTGCTGAAGCAAGTCAGTTTTTTGGCATTTTTACGACAGGGTCCCCCCTTACGACATTTTAGCAAAAAATGTTTTTCTTGAAAAATGCATTTTCTTACATTTTCTTACATTTACGGGTTTAGTCGGGACTCCTGATGACGTTTTGAGACATCTCCTACAACTACAGCACCAGAATTGTGCTGCTGAAGCAAGTCTGTTTTTTGAATTTTTTTTTGTAAAAAAAAAGTTTTCCCAAAAAAAGCATTTTATGCCATTTTTAGGTTTTGTAGGGACTCCTGATGACGTTTTGAGACATCTCCTACAACTACAGCACCAGAATTGTGCTGCTGAAGCAAGTCCGTTTTTTAGAAAAAAAATTTGTAAAAAAAAAGTTTTCCCAAAAAAAGCATTTTATGCCATTTTTAGGTTTTGTAGGGACTCCTGATGACGTTTTGAGACATCTCCTACAACTACAGCACCAGAATTGTGCTGCTGAAGCAAGTCAGTTTTTTGGAATTTTTACGACAGGGTCCCCCCTTACGACATTTTAGCAAAAAATGTTTTTCGTAAAAAATGCATTTTCTTACATTTTCTTACATTTACGGGTTTAGTCGGGACTCCTGATGACGTTTTGAGACATCTCCTACAACTACAGCACCAGAATTGTGCTGCTGAAGCAAGTCCGTTTTTTGGAATTTTTTTTTGTAAAAAAAAGGTTTTCCCAAAAAAAGCATTTTATGCCATTTTTAGGTTTTATAGGGACTCCTGATGACGTTTTGAGACATCTCCTACAACTACAGCACCAGAATTGTACTGCTGAAGCAAGTCGGTTTTTTGGCATTTTTACGACAGGGTCCCCCCTTACGACATTTTAGCAAAAAATGTTTTTCTTAAAAAATGCATTTTCTTACATTTACGGGTTTAGTCGGGACTCCTGATGACGTTTTGAGACATCTCCTACAACTACAGCACCAGAATTGTGCTGCTGAAGCAAGTCCGTTTTTTGGAAAAAATTTTTGTAAAAAAAAAGTTTTCCCAAAAAAAGCATTTTATGCCATTTTTAGGTTTTGTAGGGACTCCTGATGACGTTTTGAGACATCTCCTACAACTACAGCACCAGAATTGTGCTGCTGAAGCAAGTCAGTTTTTTGGAATTTTTACGACAGGGTCCCCCCTTACGACATTTTAGCAAAAAATGTTTTTCGTAAAAAATGCATTTTCTTACATTTTCTTACATTTACGGGTTTAGTCGGGACTCCTGATGACGTTTTGAGACATCTCCTACAACTACAGCACCAGAATTGTGCTGCTGAAGCAAGTCCGTTTTTTGGAAAAAATTTTTGTAAAAAAAAAGTTTTCCCAAAAAAAGCATTTTATGCCATTTTTAGGTTTTGTAGGGACTCCTGATGACGTTTTGAGACATCTCCTACAACTACAGCACCAGAATTGTGCTGCTGAAGCAAGTCAGTTTTTTGGAATTTTTACGACAGGGTCCCCCCTTACGACATTTTAGCAAAAAATGTTTTTCTTAAAAAAATGCATTTTCTTACATTTACGGGTTTAGTCGGGACTCCTGATGACGTTTTGAGACATCTCCTACAACTACAGCACCAGAATTGTGCTGCTGAAGCAAGTCCGTTTTTTGGAATTTTTTTTTGTAAAAAAAAGGTTTTCCCAAAAAAAAGCATTTTATGCCATTTTTAGGTTTTATAGGGACTCCTGATGACGTTTTGAGACATCTCCTACAACTACAGCACCAGAATTGTACTGCTGAAGCAAGTCGGTTTTTTGGCATTTTTACGACATTTAGCAAAAAATGTTTTTCTTAAAAAATGCATTTTCTTACATTTTCTTACATTTACGGGTTTAGTCGGGACTCCTGATGACGTTTTGAGACATCTCCTACAACTACAGCACCAGAATTGTGCTGCTGAAGCAAGTCCGTTTTTTGGAAAAAAATTTTGTAAAAAAAAAAGTTTTCCCAAAAAAAGCATTTTATGCCATTTTTAGGTTTTGTAGGGACTCCTGATGACGTTTTGAGACATCTCCTACAACTAAAGCACCAGAATTGTACTGCTGAAGCAAGTCCGTTTTTTGGCATTTTACGACAGGGTCCCCCCTTACGACATTTTTAGCAAAAAATGTTTTTCGTAAAAAATGCATTTTCTTACATTTTCTTACATTTACGGGTTTAGTCGGGATCCTGATGACGTTTTGAGACATCTCCTACAACTACAGCACCAGAATTGTGCTGCTGAAGCAAGTCTGTTTTTTGAATTTTTTTTTGTAAAAAAAAAGTTTTCCCAAAAAAAGCATTTTATGCCATTTTTAGGTTTTGTAGGGGACTCCTGATGACGTTTTGAGACATCTCCTACAACTACAGCACCAGAATTGTACTGCTGAAGCAAGTCCGTTTTTTGGCATTTTACGACAGGGTCCCCCCTTACGACATTTTAGCAAAAAATGTTTTTCGTAAAAATGCATTTTCTTACATTTTCTTACATTTACGGGTTTAGTCGGGACTCCTGATGACGTTTTGAGAGACATCTCCTACAACTACAGCACCAGAATTGTGCTGCTGAAGCAAGTCCGTTTTTTGGAATTTTTTTTGTAAAAAAAAAAGTTTTCCCAAAAAAAGCATTTTATGCCATTTTTAGGTTTTGTAGGGACTCCTGATGACGTTTTTGAGACATCTCCTACAACTACAGCACCAGAATTGTACTGCTGAAGAGAGTCCGTTTTTTGGCATTTTTACGACAGGGTCCCCCCTTACGACATTTTAGCAAAAAATGTTTTTCTAAAAAATGCATTTTCTTACATTTTCTTACATTTACGGGTTTAGTCGGGACTCCTGATGACGTTTTGAGAAATCTCCTACAACTACAGCACCAGAATTGTGCTGCTGAAGCAAGTCCGTTTTTTGGAAAAAAATTTTGTAAAAAAAAAGTTTTCCCAAAAAAAGCATTTTATGCCATTTTTAGGTTTTGTAGGGACTCCTGATGACGTTTTGAGACATCTCCTACAACTACAGCACCAGAATTGTGCTGCTGAAGCAAGTCAGTTTTTTGGAATTTTTACGACAGGGTCCCCCCTTTACGACATTTTAGCAAAAAAATGTTTTTCTTAAAAAATGCATTTTCTTACATTTACGGGTTTTAGTCGGGACTCCTGATGACGTTTTGAGACATCTCCTACAACTACAGCACCAGAATTGTGCTGCTGAAGCAAGTCTGTTTTTTGAATTTTTTTTGTGTAAAAAAAAGTTTTCCCAAAAAAAGCATTTTATGCCATTTTTAGGTTTTGTAGGGACTCCTGATGACGTTTTGAGAC
>NC_084757.1:701559-805306 GCF_033978785.1 Entelurus aequoreus | reverse complement strand
TGAATATTTTGCAATTCGTTTAATGAACAATGGAGGCTGCAAAGAAGAACGTTGTAGGTGGGATCGGTGTATTAGCGGCTGGCTGTAGCAACACAACAAGGAGGACTTTGTTGTATAACAGACGCTAGCGCCGGCGACCTCACCTTGACTTCCTACGTCTCCGGGCCGCCGACCGCATCGTCGATCGCTGGAACGCATGTGAGCACGGGTGTTGAGCAGATGAGGGCTGGCCTGGCGTAGGTGGCGCGCTAATGATTTTATCATAGCTCTGACGAGGTCCCGTTGCTAGGTTAGCGTCGTTAGCAACAGCATTGCCAGGCTTCGACAGGCGGCACAGCATTAACCGTGTATTTACATGTCCAGTGTTTGGTTCGGTGTCTCCTGATAGTAGTATTGTTGATCTTCTGTCTATCCTTCCAGTCAGGGATGTATTTATTTTGTTTCTATCTGCATTTGAGACAGATGCTATCACGTTAGCTCATGCTAAAGAGCTTCGTCGATGTATTGTCGTGGAGATAAAAGTCACTGTTAATGTCCATTTTGCCTTCTCGACTCTCATTTTCAAGAGGATATAGTATCCGAGGTGGTTTAAAATACAAATCCGTGATCCACAATAGAAAAAGGAGAAAGTGTGGAATCCAATGAGCCAGCTTGTACCTCAGTTACGGCCAGAGCGAAAAAAGATATCTCTTGAACTGCATTCTAGTCAGTCACTCTAACGTTCCTCATCCACGAATCTTTCATCCTCGCTCAAATTAATGGGGTAATCGTCACTTTCTCGCTCCTCATATCTCTCGCTCCATTGTAAACAACGGGGAATTGTGAGCAGCACTACCGCTTGTGACGTCACGCTACTTCCGGTAGGGGCAAGGTTTTTTTTTTATCAGCGAGCAAAAGTTGCAAACTTTATCGTCGATTTTCTCTACTAAATCCTTTCAGCAAAAATATGGCAATATCGCGAAATGATCAAGTATGACACATAGAATGGATCTGCTATTCCCGTTTAAATAAAAAAGATTCATTTCAGTAGGCCTTTAATTATGGTTTGTGCACACTAGGCATGCAGCGACACACAAATCACAATTACTGTCACCACAATTATAACAGTTATCATAATTATGACTGAAAATGTACTTTTACACTCATTGAAGTCCTTAGATGATTTTTGAATAAGTAAAATAAATAGACACATGTTGTTTCCTATGCTTCACTGATAGCGTTTTAGTATTTGATCTGTTAAATGGTTCAATTGTTTTAGTATTGCTTTGAAGATATACAGTCGTGATCAAAAGTAAAGAACATGATGTCATGGCTGTCTTGAGTTTCCAATCATTTCTACAACTCTTATTTTGTTGTGATGTAGTGATTGGAGCACATACTTGTTGGTCACAAAAAACATTCATGAAGTTTGCTTCTTTTATGAATTTATTATGTGTCTACTGAAAATGTGCTGGGTCAAAAGTATACATACAGCAATGTTAATATTTGCTTCCATGTTCCTTGGCAAGTTTCACTGCAATAAGGCGCTTTTGGTAGCCATCCACAAGCTTCTGCTGGAATTTTTGACCACTCCTCTTGACAAAATTGGTGCAGTTCAGCTAAATTTGTTGGTTTTCTGATATGGACTTGTTTCTTCAGCATTGTTTAAGTCAGGACTTTGGGAAGGCCGTTCTAAAACCTTAATTCTAGCCTGATTTAGCCATTCCTTTTACCACTTTTGACGTGTGTTTGGGGTCATTGTCCTGTTGGAACACCCAACTGCGCCCAAGACCCGACTTCCGGGCTGAAGAATTTGGAGGTAATCCTCCTTTTTCATTGTCCCATTTACTCTCTGTAAAGCACCAGTTCCATTGGCAGCAAAACAGGCCCAGAGCATAAATACTACCACCACCATGCTTGACGGTAGGAGTGGTGTTCCTGGGATTAAAGGCCTCACCTTTTCCCCTCCAAACATATTGCTGGGTATTGTGGCCAAACAGCTCCATTTTTGTCTCATCTGACCACAGAACTTTCCTCCAGAAGGTCTTATCTTTGTCCATGTGATGTTAGATGTAACAAAAAAGTGGTAAAGGAATGGCTAAATCAATCAAATGTAATAATCACTTATCTTCTCTTGTTTGATACTTTACATTAGTTTTGGATGATACCACACATTTAGGTATCGATCTTATACCAAGTAGTTACATTATCATTACAGATGTCCGATAATATCGGTCTGCCGATATTATCGGCCGATAAATGCGTTAAAATGTAATATCGGAAATTATCGGTATCGTTTTTTTTATTATCAGTATCGTTTTTTTGTTTGTTTGTTTTTTTATTAAATCCACATAAAAAACACAATATACGCTTACAATTAGTGCACCAACCCACCCCATTTACACTCATTCACACTCATTCACACAAAAGGGTTGTTTCTTTCTGTTATTAATATTCTGGTTCCTACATTATATATCAATATATATCAATACAGTCTGCAAGGGATACAGTCCGTAAGCACACATGATTGTGTGTGCTGCTGGTCCACTAATAGTACTAACTTTTAACAGTTAATTTTACAAATTTTCATTAATTACTAGTTTCTATGTAACTGTTTTTATATTGTTGTACTTTCTTTTTTATTCAAGAAAATGTTTTTAATTTATTTATCTTATTTTATTTGATTCATTTTTTTAAAAAGTACCTTATCTTCACCATACCTGGTTGTCCAAATTAGGCATAATAATGTGTTAATTCCACGACTGTATATATCGGTTGATATCTGTATCGGTTGATATCGGTATCGGTAATTAAAGAGTTGGACAATATCGGCATATCGGCAAAAAGCCATTATCGGACATCCCTAATTATCATACATTGGTCATAATTTAAGTTCTCCCGCGTCCAAGGATGTATTTTCCGAGTTTATAAACAATAACAAAAATGATAAAATATTTGTATTAATAATAATTATCGATGTAATCATTGTAGTATCAACTATATGTGGCTCTTGTACTTGGTATCGTTATTGTTGATATTTGTATAAATCCACCCATTTGTTTACATTCAGGAGTGCTAGCTAGCGGTTAGCTGTTGTATCCTCCTACGGTGTGTAGTGAAGCATGTTTAGCTATTCCTCGTCCTCCAGTGATAATGTTACTTGTAAGAAACTTACTTTAGTTGTCGCCATGGAAGCCAGGATTAGTGATTTAGAAGTCGCTGAACACTGGCTAGCTATGTTTTAAAGCAGCGTTTCAGTGTTTATACCTTCACCTTTAACGTTCCTTTTCAAAGCCAAAATACGTCCATTCTCCCTCTTCTGTCTCCATGCTGTTTCCACTTGTAAGTGCTCTCTGTGTGTGTTGATTCATATGCGCCTCGGCGTATATTTCAAGCAATGTCACCACGGCGCATCCATGAAAAGAAAAGCACCGATATATTGAAGGCAGTTTTTAATTCACTGGTACTTTATTACTAGCGGTATACAATACACTGTAGTATGACTTAAACATTTAGTCCTTGTCTCTTTCAATTGTTTCCATGTGAATCCTGAGGACACACACTCACTCACTGTTGTGTGTGTGTGTGTGTGTGTTCTTGTATTTCTAGCCTTCTTGAGACATCAACAAGAAAAAGTCCCTTCCATATGAGGAGGGTGTGAACAAGTGATGACATAAATCATGGTCCCAATAAAATTGCATCTAATAGACAATGTCTCATTTGTGGTGACATCTATCAAAATGAGGGTGGTCCCAAAAAGGAGGGATTTTTCACATTGACTGTGTGTCGGCTTTTAAAAGTGCTCCCCCTCTGGTCAACGTATGAAATAACAAGTGTGTGTAAAAATTTCAAGTGCTCCCCCTGTGGCCAACATATGAAATAACAAGTGTGTGTAAGAAATTAAGATGCGCCCTCTTTGGCCAAAATTAATTAAAAAAAAAAATTATAAAAAAATGTATATAGAGACCTACTGTAATAACTTGAAGTAAATAATGAAGATAAAAAAAACAATTACAAACAAAAAATTCTAAAAAAAACAATTTTTTTACTTAAAGCAGTCTTTTTCTCACAATGTGTCGACTTTTTTTCTTATAAAATTGGGAACAATTTCTCATATTCTTTCTGCTTCTGTAATATTGCAATATTTTCTCGGGAAATTATTACTTTTTAATTCAAAATGGTGACATTTGTCAGATAAAATTTTGACTTTTATCACAATATTGTCAATTCTTTTGTTGTTCTTTGTAAAATAGTGACATTTTTTGGAGTGAAATCGTGACTTTTGTCATCATTTTGCCAAGTAAAATTCCGATTAATATTGTGACATTGCCAACATGTTAAAGTTTTCGTATAAAATTGTGACTTGTGTCGAGTAAAATGACGACTCCTTTATATAAAATTGTCAAAATGTTAAGCTTTTCTTGTAAAATTGCGACTGTTATTGAGTAAAATTCCAACTTTTATCATAATATTGCACAAATGTTCAGTTTTTCTTGTAAAATTTTGACTTGCGTTGAGTTAAATGACGACTTTTCTTATAATACTGCCAACATTCTAAGTTTTTCTTGTGAAATTGTGACCTTTTTCTTATGGAAGTCCAACTCATTTTTCACAACAAGTTTTTTTTACATTTGCATAGTATGTATATATTATTATTGTTGTAAATACACATCTTTATATATCTAGAAAGGCTGGTCCTAAAGAAGTAGGAATTGTTTTGAGGTCTCAAGAAGGTAACAAATACAAGAGTGTGTGTGTGTGTGTGTGTGTGTGTGTGTGTGTGTGTGTGTGTGTGTGTGTGTGTGTGTGTGTGTGTGTGTGTGTGTGTGTGTGGGTGTGGGTGTGTGTGTTGATTGCTTCTGCTGCTGTGCGGCGGAGTGACAGCGACGGTGCATAAAATGTGGTCTTGTCTCCCGGCTACTTTGTGTGCCGTGCTGGTCCACAGGCCAATTCCCACACGGTGCAGCATGGCAGGCGGGTGGTAGACTTCCCACGCTGACATGGATTAAGATGCAGAGCACCGAGTAGAAGCTCAATGGGCCCCTTGTTTAAGATCTACTTCCCTCCCATGTGGCTATATACTGTACATCAGTGGTCCCCAACCTTTTTGTAGCTGCGGTCCGGTCAACACTTGAAAATTTGTCCCACGGACCGGGGGGTGAAATTAAAAAAAAAAAAAAAAAATTATTATTATTATTTTTTTTTTCCAGAAAGAAATACAATCATGTGTGCTTACGGACTGTATCCCTGCAGACTGTATTGATCTATATTGATATATAATGTATATATTGTGTTTTTTATGTTGATTTAATTAAAAATAAAAAATAAAAAAAATTTTTTTTATTTTATTTTATTTTTTTTAATTTCTTGTGCGGCCTGGTACCAATTGGTTTGCGGCCCGGTGGTTGGGGACCACTGCTGTACATGAGGTTATATTAGTATGACAAGCCAATACAGTTGGCTACCAAATTCACTACTTTTATAGGCGCCCACTGAATTAATAATTTATAGTAATATTTTTATTTTTTTTATTTTTTTTTTATATACACTATATTGCCAAAAGTATTTGTCCACCTGCCTTGACTCACATATGAACTCTTAGTGCCTAACCCATAGGGTTCAATATGACCTTTTGCAGCTATTACAGCTTCAACTCTTCTGGGAAGGCTGTCCACAAGGTTGCGGGGTGTGTTTATAGGAATTTTCCACCATTCGTCCAAAAGCGCATTGGTGAGGTCACACACTGATGTTGGTGGAGAAGGCCTGGCTCTCAGTCTCCATTCTAATTCATCCCAAAGGTGTTCTATCGGTTAGGACTCTGTGCAGGCCAGTCAAGTTCATCCACACCAGACTCTGTCATCCACTTCTTTATGGACTTTTGCTTTGTGCACTGGTGCACAGTCATGTTGGAAGAGGAAGGGGGCCAGCTCTAAACTGTTCCCACAAAGTTGGGAGCATGGAATTGTCCAAAATGTTTTGGTATCCTGGAGCATTCAAAGTTCCTTTCACTGGAACTAACTCCTGAAAAACAACCCCACACCATAATTCCTCCGCTGACCCCTCCCTGTCAGTTTACGTGGCCTACCACTTCATGGATGAGTTGCTGTTGTTCCCAAACTCTTCCATTTTCTTATAATAAAGCCGACAGTTTATTTTGGAATATTTAGAAGCCAGGACATTTCACGACTGGATTTGTTGCACTGGTGGCATCCTATGACAGTTCCACGCTGGAAATCACTGAGAGCGGCCCATTCTTTCACAAATGTTTGTAGAAACAGTCTCCATGCCTAAGTGCTTGATTGTATACACCTGTGTCTGGGCCAAGTGATTAGGACACCTGATTCTTATCCTTCGGATGGGTGGCCAACTACTTTTGGCAATATAGTGTAGGTAGGTGGAGTGCATTAGTTGCAAGCACGTAGCCATGTGTCTTTAAATGAAAAAGTGTGTGTGCTCATGAAAAGGACGCGTGGTAGAAGCAAGGACGTGCTCTGCATGCTAAAAGCACAACTCCCACTGACGTCAGCCCAGTTGCTGGTTAGAAGGTCAGCACCTTAACTGTCAGCAAGGTGCTTCTTTAGAAAAGATGTGGGACACGTAACAGCTACAACATCCGTGGATTGAAAGGTGTTGAATAGATGACGCAGACAAGTCTTGGCTAATGTATTTTGTTGTTAACATTGACCCCCCAGCCCCACGTGCTAGATCATTTCCCACTAAGTAAGGAGGATATTTTCAGAATTTTGTAAACATGCTACTTGAGGTGTGTCCAAAAAGCGGCCAAGTGCGGCCCGTTTGCATCTTCTATTTGGCCCGCGAGACGTCATGAGTTTTATAAGAAATCTGGGAAATTTCAATTCATTTGAAAAGTCTGACAAGTTTGATGCTGGTGCTTTGTCGCCATCTTGTGGACAACATGAGTAATTCAGGGCAGTAACCTTTAAAGGCCTACTGAAATGAATTTTTTTATTTAAACGGGAATAGCAGATCCATTCTATGTGTCATACTTGATCATTTCGCGATATTGCCATATTTTTGCTGAAAGGATTTAGTAGAGAAAATCGACGATAAAGTTCGCAACTTTTGCTCGCTGATAAAAAAAAACCCTTGCCCCTACCGGAAGTAGCGTGACGTCACAAGCGGTAGTGCTGCTCACAATTCCCCGTTGTTTACATGGAGCGAGAGATATTCGGAGCGAGAAAGCGACGATTACCCCATTAATTTGAGCGAGGATGAAAGATTCGTAGATGAGGAACGTTAGAGTGACGGACTAGAATGCAGTTCAAGAGATATCTTTTTTCGCTCTGACCGTAACTTAGGTACAAGCTGGCTCATTGGAATCCACACTCTCTCCTTTTTCTACTGTGGATCACGGATTTGTATTTTAAACCACCTCGGATACTATATCCTCTTGAAAATGAGAGTCGATAAGGCGAAATGGACATTCACAGTGACTTTTATCTCCACGACAATACATCGACGAAGCTCTTTAGCATGAGCTAACATGATAGCATCTGTCTCAAATGCAGATAGAAACAAAATAAATAAATCCCTGACTGGAAGGATAGACAGAAGATCAACAATACTACTATCAGGAGACACCGAACCAAACACTGGACATGTAAATACACAGTTAATGCTGTGCCACCTGTCGAAGCCTGGCGATGCTGTTGCTAACGACGCTAACCTAGCAATCGTCAGAGCTATGATAAAAACATTAGCGCTCCACCTACGCCAGCCAGCCCTCATCTGCTCAACACCCGTGCTCACCTGCGTTCCAGCGATCGACGATGCGGTCGGCGGCCCGGAGACGTAGGAAGTCAAGGTGAGGTCGCCGGCGCTAGCGTCTGCTATACAACAAAGTCCTCCTTGTTGTGTTGCTACAGCCAGCCGCTAATACATCGATCCCACCTACAACGTTCTTCTTTGCAGCCTCCATTGTTCATTAAACAAATTGCAAAAGATTTACCAACACAGATGTCCAGAATACTGTGCAATTTTGTCGAAGAAAACAGAGTGTCCAATAGGGTCCAAACACTTCCGTGGACCTCGCGACGTCACGCGCATACGTCATCCTCCAAAGGCGTTTTGAACCGGAAGTTCTCCGGGAAATTTAAAATTGCACTTTACAAGTTAACCCGGCCGTATTGGCATGTGTTGCAATGTTAAGATTTCATCATTGATATATAAACTATCAGACTGCGTGGTCGGTAGTAGTGGCTTTCAGTAGGCCTTTAACTATGCTCCAAATAAAATAATGCACAGCATTTACCTGTATGAACCAATGCCAACAACCTTCCCTAGCTAGTCATGGTGCAAAACAAATTACTATTAATAATCCAACCAACACAAAAAGTCAACAAACATGGTCACATTGAACACAACCTGTTCACTGAACTTTGAGGATCTCATAAAAAACATCCATGCATCATAAAAATTTTAAAATGTTATCCGTTACAAAGCATGATGGGAAAATGTAAAACACTCTCCACACGTATCCATGTTTGGTGCATTTTAGCTGCTTGATATTTCTGATTGATTACAAAACTTTAAGAAGGTTGTCACGGAAGTAAACAATGTAGGAGTCCAACATTCACATACTCATAATTACCAATTATATTAATTATATGTCCATCATATTCATATAATATGTACACTCACACACACACACATATATATGTATACATACATTCATACATTCATATATATATACTAGGGCTGCAACAACTAATCGATTAAAACTATTAAAATCGATTATAAAAATAGTTGCCGATTAATTTAATCATCGATTCATTGGATTTATGCTATGCGCAGAGGCTATTTATTTTATTTTATTTTTTATTTTAAAAAAAATTTCTTTTCTTTTTTCTTTTTTCTTTCTAAACTTTTATTTATAAACTGCTACATTTACAAACAGCTGAGAAACAATAATCAAAATAAGTATGGTGCCAGTATGCTGTTTTTTTTCCAATAAAATACTGGAAAGGATAGAAATGTAGTTTGTCTATTTTATCCGATTATTAATCGAAGTAATAATCGACAGATTAATCGATTATCAAATTAATCGTTAGTTGCAGCCCTAATATATACATACATACATTCATATATACATACATACTAGGGTTGTACGGTGTACCGGTATTAGTATAGTACCGCGATACTAATGAATCATATTCGGTACTATACCAGTGTTTCCCACACATTCATTTATTTGTGGCGGCCCGCCACGAAAGAATTAAGGCCGCCACAAATAGATTTATTTTTTATTTTTTGTTTTCCTGTCCAGCTTCTGAGACAAATCATATAGTTGATGTCGATGCCCGGATCTCAGATTTACTTTACAAAAGAGAAGTGTAGGATCAAGATTTTTGGAGCGCTTTGTTCAGTGGATCAGATGTTTGATGAAGCTCTGTGTCTATCTACCACCACTACTGTTTTCTGTTTATTTGTTACTGACTGTGGCAGGACACCTCTGCCTCTGTTTCACTTTATGTTGCTGGTAAATAATATGGTTGTAGTAGTAGGCTAAAGTTAAATTATTTAGTATGCACTAATTAAAGGGGCAGAGCTTTAAGAGACATTTTAGCTTTTATATTTTTATAAGATATATTTTTTGTAAGAACCACAAATAATAAATATATTTCAGTGAATAACTTATTGTTCAAATCTGTATATAAATATGTACATAAAGTGTTGTAATTATATTGTAAAATGGATGGATGGATGGATGGATTGATGGACGGATGGATGGAGGTTTAAAACAAAACTGTTATTATTAAATAGTAAGTATACATTTTTTTAGCCTTTTTAGAGAAAATCATATCATTGTAGTAAATTATGCATATTACTCGATGATGTCATGGTGATCACGCCCATAGCCACGCCCCCAACGCCACAGGTATCTTGGCAGTTTATGGGAAACACTGTATACCACCTCTGAAAAGCACCGGTCCACCAATGTATGATTCTGAAATGACTTGGTATCGGATTGATACCCAAATTTGTGGTATCAAGAATAAGTGATTATTACATTTTAACAGAAGTGTAGATAGAACATGTTAAAACAAAGTAAGCAGTAAATGAACAAGTAGATTAATAATTCATTTTCTACCACTTGTCCCTCATAATGTTGACAAAATAATAGGTGTATAAATGACACAATATGTTACTGCGTACGTCAGCAGACTAATTAAGAGCCTTTGTTTGTTTACTTACTACTAAAAGACAAGTTGTCTAGTATGTTCACTATTTTATTTAAGGACTAAATTGGAATAATAGACATATGTTTAATGTAGCCTAAGATTTTTTTTAAAATAAAGTCAATAATGCAATTTTTTTGTGGTCCCCTTTATTTAGAAAATAAGTAAATACCAAAATATTGGTACCATAGGATGATATAATACACACGGATGATATCATGAAAGTGACGTCTTGGTAAAGAGTGATGATCAATCATTTTTAGGACTATTTTTGTCATTTTTGGCTGGTGATGGACTGACACACCCTCCACCATTGACCGCTAGCTCGCCATTGACGTAATGGGCACCCCTGGTGTAGGATAATGTCTATATCATTGCATAGGTTGAAGAGTGAAGATGTATGAAGGTTGACTCCACTGACTTGTGCTCCTTTCAGCCATCATCAACCCCAAACAGGCCAGAGACAACAAGAGCTTCAACTTTGATTACTCCTACTGGTCCCACACCACGGTAACACACACACACACACACACACACACACACACGCTGTGTACACTGTCGACGTTTGTGTTGGTTGCTGCCACCAGCCGGAGGATGCCAACTTCGCGTCCCAGAAGCTGGTCTACCAAGACATCGGAGAGGAAATGCTGCTCCACGCCTTCGAGGGCTACAACGTCTGCATCTTCGCCTACGGCCAGACGGGCGCCGGCAAGTCCTACACCATGATGGGCAAGCAGGACGTGAAGGATCAACAGGGGATCATGCCATTGGTGATAGATGAGTCATCAGGATCATTAGGAACGAGGCTAATTCATCATGTTCTTCTTGCAGTTATGTGAGGATCTGTTTACAAAAATCAACGACCACACAGACAACAGCATGTCTTACTCTGTGGAGGTGAGAGACCCAACTCCTTTTTCCACATCTTGTCCTCTGCTTGCTCACACTCCATCAACTTCTTTCTGTTCTGCTAATCCATTTTGTTATTAGGGACAATTTACTCACTAAATTATTTCCTATGGAAGTTTTATTGGAGCAAAACTGTTGGCAAATGCGTATCTCAATGTGTGTGTCTGTAATCCCATTCTTGTGTGTGTGTACTAATGTGTGTGTGTGTGTATCTCAATCTGTGTGTCTGTAATCTCATTCTTGTGTGTGTGTATCTCAATGTGTGTGTCTGTAATCTCATTCTTGTGTGTGTGTATCTCAATGTGTGTGTCTGTAATCCCATTATTGTGTGTGTGTACTAATGTGTGTGCGTGTGTATCTCAATGTGTGTGTCTGTAATCCCATTCTTGTGTGTGTGTATCTCAATGTGTGTGTCTGTAATACCATTCTTGTGTGTGTGTATCTCAATGTGTGTGTCTGTAATCCCATTCTTGTGTGTGTGTACTAATGTGTGTGTGTGTGTATCTCAATCTGTGTGTCTGTAATCCCATTCTTGTGTGTGTGTACTAATGTGTGTGTGTGTGTATCTCAATCTGTGTGTCTGTAATCCCATTCTTGTGTGTGTGTATCTCAATGTGTGTGTCTGTAATCCCATTCTTGTGTGTGTGTATCTCAATGTGTGTGTCTGTAATACCATTCTTGTGTGCGTGTATCTCAATGTGTGTGTCTGTAATCCCATTCTTGTGTGAGTGTATCTCAATGTGTGTGTCTGTAATCCCATTCTTGTGTGTTTGTACTAATGTGTGTGTGTATCTCAATGTGTGTGTCTGTAATCCCATTCTTGTGTGTGTGTATCTCAATGTGTGTGTCTGTAATCCCATTCTTGTGTGTGTGTATCTCAATGTGTGTGTCTGTAATCCCATTCTTGTGTGTGTGTACTAATGTGTGTGTGTATCTCAATGTGTGTGTCTGTAATCCCATTCTTGTGTGTGTGTACTAATGTGTGTGTGTATCTCAATCTGTGTGTGTGTGTAATCCCATTCTTGTGTCCGTGTACTAATGTGTGTCTGTATCTCAATCTGTGTGTGTGTGTGTGTGTGTGTGTGTGTAATCCCATTCATGTGTCCGTGTACTAATGTGTGTGTCTGTATCTCAATCTGTGTGTGTGTGTGTAATCCCATTCTTGTGTCCGTGTACTAATGTGTGTGTCTGTATCTCAATCTGTGTGTGTGTAATCCCATTCATGTGTCTGTGTACTAATGTGTGTGTCTGTATCTCAATCTGTGTGTCTGTAATCTCACTCATGTGTCCTTGCACTAATGTGTGTGTCTGCATCTCAATCTGTGTGTGTGTAATCTCATTCATGTGTCTGTACTAATGTTTGTGTCTGTATCTCAAAGTGTGTGTGTGTAATCCCATTCATGTGTTTGTGTACTAATGTGTGTGTCTTTATCTCAATCTGTGTGTGTAATCCCATTATTGTGTGTGTGTACTAATGTGTGTGTCTGTTTCTCAATCTGTGTGTGTGTAATCTCATTCATGTGTCTGTGTACTAATGTGTGTGTCTGTATCTCAATCTGTGTGTGTGTGATCTCATTCATGTGTCCGTGTACTAATGTGTGTGTCTATATCTCAATCTGTGTGTGTGTAATCCCATTCATGTGTCCATGTACTAATGTGTGTGTCTGTATCTCAATCTGTGTGTGTGTAATCTCATTCATGTGTCTGTGTACTAATGTGTGTGTCTGTATCTCAATCTGTGTGTGTGTAATCCCATTCATGTATTTGTGTACTCATGTGTGTGTCTGTATCTCAGTTTTTGTTGTGTAATCTTATTCATGTGTTTGTGTACTAATGACTATACACCGTAGGAGGATACAATAGCTAACAGCAAACAAGCGCTCTTCAATGTAAACAAACGCCCTGGGTGGATCTACACAGACATCGACTATAATGATACCAAGTACAAGAGCCATATATAGTCATTACTACAATGATGACATCAAAATGTCTTATCATCACAAAATCTTTTGTCATTTTTATTGTTTATAAACTCGGGAAATACTTTGACTATGACCAATGTATGATCCTGTAACTACTTGGTATCAGATCCATACCTGAATGTGTGGTATCGTCCAAAACTAATGTAAAGTATCAAAGAAGAGAAGGATAAGTGATTATAACATTTGAACAGAAGTGTAGTAGAACATGTTAAAACAGAAAATAAGATATTAACAGTAAATGAATAAGTAGATTAATAATACATTTTTACAGTTTGTTCCTCATAATGTTGACAACATAATAGAATATGTTACTGTAGTCTAATTAGGAGCCTATGTTTGTTTACTTACTACGAAAAGAAAAGTTGTCTTGTATGTTCACTATTTTATTTAAGGACTAAATTATTCTTTGATTGCAATAAGAAACATAAACTATATTGCCAAAAGTATTTGGCCACCCATCCAAATGATCAGAATCAGGTGTCCTAATCCATAAATGCAAATAAATAAATCACTTGGCCACAGGTGTATAAAATCAAGCACCTAGTGAATTAGTGAAGTGAATTACATTTATATAGCGCTTTTTCTCAAGTGACTCAAAGCGCTTTACATTGTGAAACCCAATATCTAAGTTACATTTAAACCAGTGTGGGTGGCACTGGGAGCAGGTGGGTAAAGTGTCTTGCCCAAGGACACAACGGCAGTGACTAGGATGGCGGAAGCGGGGATCGAACCTGCAACCCTCAAGTTGCTGGCACGGCCGCTCTACCAACCGAGCTATACCGTCTCCTAGGTATGGAGACTGTTTCTACAAACATTTGTGAAAGAATGGGCCGCTTTCAGTGGTTTCCAGCGTGGAACTGTCATAGGATGCCACCTATGCAACAAATCCAGTCGTGAAATTTCCTGGCTCATAAATATTCGGCCTTATTATAAGAAAATGGAAGAGTTTGGGAACAACAGCAACTCAGCCACGAAGTGGTAGGCCACGTAAACTGACAGAGAGGGGTCAGCGGAGGAATTATGGTGTGGGGTTGTTTTTCATGCCTGGTTCACACCAACGGCGCTTGCCGCGCTTTAAAGCGGCGAGCAAAGCGCCGTCATTTTTGTCAATTTTTCCACGAATATCCCGATCTCCGAGGTAATGTTATGCTTTGATACGCTCTGATACGAATTAGTTGCCGCTTTGTTACCGTTCCTCACGATTTGATGCCGCTTTGATCCCGCTTTGATACGCTTTAAATCACGCTTTGATACGTTTTATTACGCTTTATTGAACTTTAATACGCTTCGGTGCGATCCTGACGCTTTAAATCAGGCTCTGACACGATTATCAAGCTCTGTTGTGCATTGTTACAACAAAAATAAGAAAACAATTTGAAAAACTCAGTATACTAAGTTTTCCCCAAATTTTTTTAGATTTATCTATTTATTTGATTTCTCTTTTTGTTTTATTATATACAGGATAAAACACATAATGTAATAAAAAAGAGAAATATGATAAACAAATAAGTTAAAAAAAAAAAAGTGAAAAACTCAGTATACTGTTTTCCACACATTTTTTATATTCATTCATTTTTTAATTTCTCTTTTTTTTCTCGTTATATTATGTTTTATATCTTCATTTCTTTTATTTCTTTGTCATCTTAATAAATATCTATCTTTCATTTCTTATGGTAGTTGACAATAATAAAAGGCATTTCTTTTATTTTTTATATTCATTTATTTTTTCAATTTCTCTTTTTTTTCCGTTATTATGTTTTATATCTTCATTTCTTTTATTTCTTTGTCATCTTAATAAATATCTATCTTTCATTTCTTATGGTAGTTGACAATAATAAAAGGCATTTCTTTTATTTTTTATATTCATTTATTTTTTCAATTTCTCTTTTTTTCTGTTATATTATGTTTTATATCTTCATTTCTTTTATTTCTTTATCATCTTAATAAATATCTATCTTTCATTTCTTATGGTAGTTGACAATAATAAAAGGCATTTCTTTTATTTTTTATATTCATTTATTTTTTCAATTTCTCTTTTTTTTCTCCGTTATATTGTTTTATATCTTCATTTCTTTTATTTCTTTGTCATCTTAATAAATATCTATCTTTCATTTCTTATGCTAGTTGACAATAATAAGCTCTCGCCGCTTTATTCCATTCTTGACAGCGCGCAGAATTTTTTTAAACCGTTTAAAGATTTTTGGCGAACTTGCCGCATGTCCCGCTTCACTACAAGCTTTCCCACGATCCATTAGGACCCTCACGCTTTAATCAGGCTTTGTTACGCTTTAACACCGCTTTGCATGCCGCTTTAAAGCGCCATCAAAGCGCCGTTGGTGTGAACCTAGCATCAGGAGTTGGGCTTGGCCCCTTAGTTCCAGTGAAAAGAACTTTGAATGCTCTAGGATACCAAAACATTTTGGACAATTCCATGCTCCCAACCTTGTGGGGACAGTTTGGAGTTGGCCCCTTCCTCTTCCAACATGACTGTGCACCAGGGCACAAAGCAAGGTCCATAAAGACATGGATGACAAGAGTCTGGTGTGAATGAACTTGACTGCCCTGCACAGAGTCCTGACCTGAACCCCGATAGAACACCTGTGGGATGAATTAGAACGGAGACTGAGAGCCAACGTCAGTGTGTGACCTCACCAATGCACTTTTGGAAGAATGGTGGAAAATTCCTATAAACACACTCCGCAACCTTGTGGACAGCCTTCCCAGATGAGTTGAAGCTGTAATAGCTAAAAAGGGTCATATTGAACCCTATGGGTTAGGAATGGGATGGCACTTCAAGTTCAAATTAATGTTAAAATAAAGCCAATAAATACATTTTGGTACCAAATTATTGGTATGGTGACAACCCTAGTGGTGAGTTTAGGGAAAGAAAAGGTGGAGTTGCAGACAGAAAGTCTTTTTACACGCTGCATGAACTTTTATGTGTGAAAAGTCAGGTGTTAAAGACAGCCAATCAGGCTTCACACCAATCTAATGACACACACACGGCTTGACGTACAGACACACAGATGAGTACATCAGACACGTATTAGCAAATAGTTTTGCTCCAATAATACTTCCATATCTCTTTCTTTACAATCCTGTGACCAGTAAAATAGAGCGAGGTGATGTGGTTTGTGGTGCTGTGTGCAAAGAAAGAGACGCAGTGTCAGTGTGAGCACCTGTCCTTCACAGGTGAGCTACATGGAGATCTACTGTGAGCGCGTGCGCGACCTGCTCAACCCTAAAAACAAAGGCAACCTCCGAGTGCGAGAGCATCCTCTGATGGGACCCTACGTGGAGGACCTGTCCAAGCTGGCCGTCACCGACTACAACGACATCCAGGACCTGATGGACTCTGGCAACAAGGCCAGGTGATGCAGTCTGAGATAGTCCAGCACACTGCAGACACACTGACTGTTAGTCTGAGATAGTCCAGCACGCTGCAGACAGACTGACTATTAGTCTGAGATAGTCCAGCACGCTGCAGACAGACTGACTATTAGTCTGAGATAGTCCAGCACGCTGCAGACAGACTGACTATTAGTCTGAGATAGTCCAGCACGCTGCAGACACACTGACTGTTAGTCTGAGATAGTCCAGCACGCTGCAGACACACGGACTGACTTAGTCTGAGATAGTCCAGCACGCTGCAGACACACGGACTGACTTAGTCTGAGATAGTCCAGCACGCTGCAGACACACTGACTGTTAGTCTGAGATAGTCCAGCACGCTGCAGACACACGGACTGACTTAGTCTGAGATAGTCCAGCACGCTGCAGACACACGGACTGACTTAGTCTGAGATAGTCCAGCACGCTGCAGACACACGGACTGACTTAGTCTGAGATAGTCCAGCACGCTGCAGACACACTGACTGTTAGTCTGAGATAGTCCAGCACGCTGCAGACACACGGACTGACTTAGTCTGAGATAGTCCAGCACGCTGCAGACACACGGACTGACTTAGTCTGAGATAGTCCAGCACGCTGCAGACAGACTGACTGTTAGTCTTTCCTGACAGGACTGTGGCCGCGACCAACATGAACGAGACCAGCAGTCGCTCCCACGCCGTCTTCAACATCATCTTCACTCAGAAACGCCACGATGCCGACACTGACAACACCTTAGAGAAGGTGAGAACCTCCATTTACAAACTTCATTGGTGCTTGAAAAGTTTGTATAGTGAAGCAAAATTCTCCATAAGAAACAATGTAAATATGAATAATGAGTTCCAGCCTCAACAAAAAGTCCATATTTTAGTGAAGTTTTATACACTTTGTACACAATATAAAGTACTATACAGTACTTTACATCTCACTTTGTACACAATATAAAGTACTATACAGTACTCAACATCACACTTTGTACACAATATGAAGTACTGTACATCACAATTTGTACACAATATAAAGTACTACAACGTACTGTATATCACACTTTGTACACAATATAAAGTACTACACTGTACTGCATGTCACACTTTGTACACAATATAAAGTACTATATAATACTGTATATCACACCTTGTACAAAATATAAAGTACTATACAGTACTGTATATCACACTTTGTACACAATATAAAGTACTATACAGTACTCTGTACACAATATAAAGTACTAGACAGTACTGTACATCACACATTGTACACAATATAAAGTACTACACGGTACTGTATGTCACACTTTGTACACAATACAAAGTACTATACAGTACTATATGTCACACTTTGTACACAATATAAAGTACTGCACAGTAATGTACATCACACTTTGTACACAATATAAAGTACTACACAGTAATGTATATCACACTTTGCACACAATATAAAGTACTATACAGTTCTGTATATCACACTTTGTACACAATATAAAGTACTACATAGTAATGTATATCACACTTTGTACACAATATAAAATACTATACAGTACTGTATTTAACACTTTGTACACAATATAAAGTACTATACAGTACTTTGTACACAATATAAAGTACTGTACATTACTTTGTACACAATATAAAGTACTTTACAATACTTTGTACACAATATAAAGTACTATAGAGTACTGTATAGCCAACAAACATAACAAGGGATCAACTTCCTCTTTATTAACAAGCCAAAACAACGACGACGGCAAGCTGTACTGTCCTGTATGCGCTGCTTTGCCAACACGTGCACACACGCAGAAGTCCCTTCGGTGCCCTCACAAATGATCAGAAATCACGGAAATCCTTAACTTTGACAACCATACTGCTACAATATTCAGGCATGCACCATTAATTTTCCTGTCAAAATATCACTTCCGCGTTTTCCATCCATCCATTTTTCTACCCCTTGTCCCATTCAGGGTCGCGGGGGGTGCTGGAGCCTATCCCAGCAGCACTCGGGCGGAAACATCTGCGTTGTTTAATTAAATATTGTAAATACTGTTAAATAAGTCCGCTTTGGCATTTTTTTCCAGAAAAGTCAGTTCTCATCACAATTAAAAACTTGCTGTGGTGTATCATTCTCCGCAATACGAGCAAGCACAAAATGTCTGCCAGCGGGACACAAAAGGAATGAATAAAGCGTACGTACACAGAGACCTGTTGGCACATATTCAGCTCTATCTAAAGTTGGCAAATAGAAGGGTCGGTACACAACCCATGTCTTGTGCAGGTCTCCTAATAACCTTTTCTTCACGCTTTGCTTTCAGGTCAGTAAGATCAGTTTGGTGGACTTGGCCGGCAGCGAAAGAGCCGATTCCACCGGAGCCAAAGGAACCAGGCTGAAGGTAGGAAAAGTTGTGTATTAAAATGAGTCGACGCACTCGGAAGTAATAATTGTTTGAGATATTCAGCATTCAGGTGAAATGTCAGGATGAAGCTATAAGTGGGAGTGTTGAGTCTCTTCTAATATTTGATATAAATATGCATTGACAATGTAATGTAGAGGTGCAGCGTGGTGTATGTTGTGTATATTCCAGGGTTTCCCACACATTCATTTATTTGTGGCGGCCCGCCACGAAAGAATTACGTCCCCCACAAATAAAAAAGAATTTAAAAAAAAAAAAAATAAAAAAAATAAAAAAAAATGTTTTTTTTTTTTTTCCGTCCTCTCCAGCTTCTCAGGCAAATCATATAGTTGATGTAGATGCCCATATCTGCTGTTCAGATTTACTTTACAAAAGAGAAGTGTAGGATACTTCTCTTGTTGCCTTATTTGTATTTGACTTTATTAAATGTGTTTATATCAGAAACACAACATGTGTATATAACAAAGGGTGCAAAGTCTGCAGGCAGTAGGAAACACATGGTTAAGTGTAGGGAGTAAAATTGATGGCAGTCTAAAGTTCAAGATTTTTGGAGCTCTTTGGTCAGTGGATCAGATGTTTGATGAAGCTCTGTGTCTATCTACCACCACTACTGTTTTCTGTTTATTTGTTACTGACTGTGGCAGGACACCTCTGCCTCTGTTTCACTTTATGTTGCTGGTAAATAATATGGTTGTAGTAGTAGGCTAAAGTTAAATTATTTAGTATGCACTAATTAAAGGGGCAGAGCTTTGAGGCATTTTAGCTTTTATATTTTATAAGATACATTTTTTGTAAGAACCACAATTAATAGATATATTTCAGTGAATAACTTATTGTTCAAATCTGTATATAAATATGTACATAAAGTGTTGTAATTATATTGTAAAATGGATGGATGGATGGACGTTTAAAACAAAACTGTTATTATTAATTAGTAATTAGTAATTAGTAAGTATACATTTTTTGAGCCTTTTTAGAGAAAATCAAATCATTGTAGTAAATTATGCAAATTACTCGATGATGTCATGGTGACCACGCCTATAGCCACGCCCCCACCGCCACAGGTATCTTGGCAGTTTATGGGAAACACTGTATTCCCTTCTAATATTTGATATAAGTACATGAAAAGCATGGACAATGTAATCTAGAGGTCCTGTTGTTGTGTATATTCTCTTCTTCATCACACATTCTCTGTCACAGGAAGGAGCTAACATCAACAAATCTCTAACCACGCTGGGAAAAGTCATCTCCGCTTTAGCAGATGTGGTAATTAATATTTTACCTGCACCCATCTCAATAAAAGATACATTTGATTTATGTGCCACTGCTTCCTTCTAGGACTCGGGACCCAACAAGGTAAAAGACTAAGCAAAATTGGTGGTACAAACCAAAGTGTCATTTCCCGCACTGAGCTAATCCTTGATCTGTCTGACACGCAGAACAAAAAGAAGAAGAAGGCAGAAAGTTTTATTCCCTACAGAGACTCCGTCCTCACCTGGCTGCTCCGAGAGAATCTGGGTATGGACTCAGCAAGTCTAACACCATCGTTACATCCTTCCTGTCAACTCTTCTCACCCGCCAGGTGGGAACTCTCGCACCGCCATGGTCGCCGCGCTGAGCCCGGCCGACATCAACTATGACGAGACGCTCAGCACGCTCAGGTAGAGAGAGACGCCTCTTCCCTCCGGGCACCTTTTCTGCTACCTCTTTATCCGCGCAGGTACGCCGACCGCGCCAAGCAGATCCGCTGCAACGCCGTCATCAACGAGGATCCCAACAACCGGCTGGTGCGCGAGCTGAAGGAGGAGGTGTCCCGTCTCAAGGATCTCCTCTTCGCCCAGGGTCTGGGCGACATCATCGACAGTAAGGACTTCTTTTACCTCACTGACAGGACACATTGTAGAAAAATAAATACAAACATTGGAAAAATACGATATATTTTTTTCAATCATGATGATGCCAATAGTTATATTTTTTTTCACTTTTACTCAAATCAAATCAAGCTTTATTTATAAAGCGCTTTTCAGACACGAAAGAAAATGCAACGCAAAGTGCTTTACAAAGTTAAAAACTAGGGCTGTCCGATAATGGCTTTTTGCCGATATCCGATACTCCGATATTGTCCAACTCTTTAATTACTGATACCGATATCAACCGATACCGATATCAACCGATACATGCAGTCGTGGAATTAACACATTATTATGCCTAATTTGGACAACCAGGTATGGTGAAGATAAGGTACTTTTTTTTAAAAATTAGTAAAATAAGATAAATAAATTAAAAACATTTTCTTGAATAAAAAAAGAAAGTACAACAATATAAAAACAGTTACATAGAAACTAGTAATGAATGAAAATTAGTACAATTAACTGTTAAAGGTTAGTACTATTAGTGGACCAGCAGCACGCACAATCATGTGTGCTTACGGACTGTATCCCTTGCAGACTGTATTGATATATATTGATATATAATGTAGGAAGCAGAATATTAATAACAGAAAGAAACAACCCTTTTGTGTGAATGAGTGTAAATGGGGGAGGGAGGTTTTTTGGGTTGGTGCACTAATTGTAAGTGTATCTTGTGTTTTTTATGTTGATTTAATAAAAAATAAAAAATAAAAACCAAAAAAAACCCGATACCGATAATAAAAAAAACGATACCGATAATTTCCGATATTACATTTTAACGCATATATCGGCCGATAATATCGGCAGGCCGATATTATCGGACATCCCTATTAAAAACAATACCCCACTGACCCATATCCCCCATTATCACATACGTACGCAAGGACACAGATTCCAAACACACACACACAACATACACACATTTGCAACTACCTGTATATGGACCAATGATTGCCATATTTGCCAACCCTCACGATTTTCCCGAGAGACTCACGAATTTCAGTGCCCCTCCCGAAAATCTCCCGGGGCAACCGTTCTCCCGAATTTCTCCCGATTTCCACCCGGACAACAATATTGGGGGTGTGCCTTAAAGGCACTGCCTTTAGCGTCCTCTCTCACCTGAAAAGAAGACTATTACCGTATTTTTCGGAGTATAAGTCGCTCCGGAGTATAAGTCGCTCCGGAGTATAAGTCGCATACTTGCCAACCTTGAGACCTCCGATACCGGGAGGTGTGGGGTGGGGGCGTGGTTAAGGGCGTGGTTAATAGGGGAGTATATTTACAGCTAGAATTCACCAACTCAAGTATTTCATATATATATATATACACTACCGTTCAAAAGTTTGGGGTCACCCAAACAATTTTGTGGAATAGCCTTCATTTCTAAGAACAAGAATAGACTGTCGAGTTTCAGATGAAAGTTCTCTTTTTCTGGCCATTTTGAGCGTTTAATTGACCCCACAAATGTGATGCTCCAGAAACTCAATCTGCTCAAAGGAAGGTCAGTTTTGTAGCTTCTGTAACGAGCTAAACTGTTTTCAGATGTGTGAACATGATTGCACAAATGTTCAATGTTTCAGTACTTTTTACCATTAAGTAAATGTTCAATGTTTCAGTACTTTTTACCATTAAATAAATGTTCAATGTTTCAGTACTTTTTACCATTAAGTAAATGTTCAATGTTTCAGTACTTTTTATCATTACGTAAATGTTCAATGTTTCAATACTTTTTATAATTAAGTAAATGTTCAATGTTTCAGTACTTTTTACTATTAAGTAAATGTTCAATGTTTCAGTACTTTTTATCAATACGTAAATGTTCAATGTTTCAATACTTTTTATAATTAAGTAAATGTTCAATGTTTCAGTACTTTTTACCCATTAAATAAATGTTCAATGTTTCAGTACTTTTTACCATTACGTAAATGTTCAATGTAGTATTTGTACATGATGACGTCACATGGGTCAAGTGTTTTTGGATGATTAAGTAGTATTTGTACATGATGACGTCACATGGGTCAAGTGTTTTTGGATGATTAAGTAGTATTTGTACATGATGACGTCACATGGGTCAAGTGTTTTTAGATGATTAAGTAGTATTTGTACATGATGACGTCACATGGGTCAAGTGTTTTTGGATGATTAAGTAGTATTTGTACATGATGACGTCACATGGGTCAAGTGTTTTTGGATGATTAAGTAGTATTTGTACATGATGACGTCACATGGGTCAAGTGTTTTTGGATGATTAAGTAGTATTTGTACATGATGACGTCACATGGGTCAAGTGTTTTTGGATGATTAAGTAGTATTTGTACATGATGACGTCACATGGGTCAAGTGTTTTTAGATGATTAAGTAGTATTTGTACATGATGACGTCACATGGGTCAAGTGTTTTTAGATGATTAAGTAGTATTTGTACATGATGACGTCACATGGGTCAAGTGTTTTTGGATGATAAAGTAGTATTTGTACATGATGACGTCACGTGGGTCAAGTGTTTTTGGATGATTAAGTAGTATTTGTACATGATTATGTCACGTGGGTCAAGTGTTTTTGGATGATTAAGTAGTATTTGTACATGATGACGTCACATGGGTCAAGTGTTTTTAGATGATTAAGTAGTATTTGTACATGATGACGTCACATGGGTCAAGTGTTTTTGGATGATTAAGTAGTCTTTGTACATGATGACGTCACATGGGTCAAGTGTTTTTAGATGATTAAGTAGTATTTGTACATGATGACGTCACATGGGTCAAGTTTTTTGGATGATTAAGTAGTATTTGTACATGATGACGTCACATGGGTCAAGTGTTTTTAGATGATGAAGTAGTATTTGTACATGATGACGTCACATGGGTCAAGTGTTTTTAGATGACGAAGTAGTATTTGTACATGATGCAACCCGAACTCATTAAGGGACGACCAAATTCCCAGGGTAAGCTACACCCAACTATTAGTTCACTCGCCAATGAAACTGCCCGTCACGGTAATCGAGACACAATGGCCTGAGTTGACCACTTATTTACAATTTTAATGCAATGGCAGGCTCGGCAAAAATGCAATCAATCGATCAAAATCACCAATCTGTGCCTGGGATTACAAAACAGTGTTTGACTTACAGACTTCAGGACAGACTCCTAAAGCAGATTTTATATAAAAAGGCTCTGCTCACCTTGTATTGGCCATTTGAGTCCGTCCAGAAGATTGCAAGAAGTCATCAATCAACAGCGTGCCATCTCGGACGAAGCCCCCAAATTGTTGCGTTGACCAGCGTTCCTCAAATGGGGAATTCAAATTGCTAGTCTCTCCCAGATTCTTTTTATGGCAATAAGCTGATGTTTATATTAAATCAACAGGCAGTAGTTGATATTTTGTGGTTTATTCTCCAAGCTTAGAGGACAAACGTGAGACCAACCCAGTACACCAGCGTTTCCTCGCCCGGTCCAGATCGGTCTCTCCCAACCCACCGAACTGTGATCTTCCCTCTGTCCCTCGCCCCCACTCCCGTTGTTTAGACTACTCCGAGTTATCTCTACTCTGACACATTCCAATCTAGAAGGCCGACACCTTACTATAAGACTCAAAAGAAGGAAGAATACTAGCTATTCTTTATATGACTATAGGAGTTTAGAAAGAAGTAACACTTAAATATGGATATGATTCTGATCTGCTTCCAACACGTCACATGGGTCAAGTGTTTTTAGATGATTAAGTAGTATTTGTACATGATGACGTCACATGGGTCAAGTGTTTTTAGATGATGAAGTAGTATTTGTACATGATGACGTCACATGGGTCAAGTGTTTTTAGATGATGAAGTAGTATTTGTACATGATGATGTCACATGGGTCAAGGGTTTTTGGATGATGAAGTAGTATTTGTACATGATGATGTCACATGGGTCAAGTGTTTTTGGGTGGTGAAGTAGTATTTGTACATGATGATGTCACATGGGTCAAGTGTTTTTAGATGATTAAGTAGTATTTGTACATGATGATGTCACATGGGTCAAGTGTTTTTGGATGATGAAGTAGTATTTGTACATGATGATGTCACACGGGTCAAGTGTTTTTGGATGATGAAGTAGTATTTGTACATGATGATGTCACATGGGTCAAGTGTTTTTAGATGATTAAGTAGTATTTGTACACGATGATGTCACATGGGTCAAGTGTTTTTAGATCATTAAGTAGTATTTGTACATGATGACGTCACATGGGTCAAGTGTTTTTGGATGATTAAGTAGTATTTGTACATGATGTCACATGGGTCAAGTGTTTTTGGATGATGAAGTAGTATTTGTTCATGATGATGTCACATGGGTCAAGTGTTTTTAGATTAAGTAGTATTTGTACATGATGATGTCACATGGGTCAAGT
This sequence comes from Entelurus aequoreus, assembly GCF_033978785.1. NCBI lineage: Eukaryota > Metazoa > Chordata > Actinopteri > Syngnathiformes > Syngnathidae > Entelurus > Entelurus aequoreus. The sequence continues at coordinate 780,146 of NC_084757.1, read as the reverse complement.
GTTTTTGGATGATGAAGTAGTATTTGTACATGATGATGTCACATGGGTCAAGTGTTTTTAGATGATTAAGTAGTATTTGTACATGATGACGTCACATGGGTCAAGTGTTTTTGGATGATTAAGTAGTATTTGTACATGATGACGTCACATGGGTCAAGTGTTTTTAGATGATGAAGTAATATTTGTACATGATGACGTCACATGGGTCAAGTGTTTTTAGATGATTAAGTAGTATTTGTACTTGATGACGTCACATGGGTCAAGTGTTTTTGGATGATTAAGTAGTATTTGTACATGATGACGTCACATGGGTCAAGTGTTTTTGGATGATTAAGTAGTATTTGTACATGCTGACGTCACATGGGTCAAGTGTTTTTGGATGATTAAGTAGTATTTGTATATGATGACGTCACATGGGTCAAGTGTTTTTGGATGATGAAGTAGTATTTGTACATGATGACGTCACATGGGTCAAGTGTTTTTGGATGATTAAGTAGTATTTGTATATGATGACGTCACATGGGTCAAGTGTTTTTGGATGATGAAGTAGTATTTGTACATGATGATGTCACATGGGTCAAGTGTTTTTAGATGATTAAGTAGTATTTGTACATGATGACGTCACATGGGTCAGGTGTTTTTGGATGATTAAGTAGTATTTGTACATGATGACGTCACATGGGTCAAGTGTTTTTGGATGATGAAGTAGTATTTGTACATGATGATGTCACATGGGTCAAGTGTTTTTAGATGATTAAGTAGTATTTGTACATGATGACGTCACATGGGTCAAGTGTTTTTGGATGATGAAGTAGTATTTGTACATGATGATGTCACATGGGTCAAGTGTTTTTAGATGATTAAGTAGTATTTGTACATGATGATGTCACATGGGTCAAGGGTTTTTGGATGATGAAGTAGTATTTGTTCATGATGATGTCACATGGGTCAAGTGTTTTTAGATTAAGTAGTATTTGTACATGATGATGTCACATGGGTCAAGTGTTTTTAGATGATTAAGTAGTATTTGTACATGATGACGTCACATGGGTCAAGTGTTTTTGGATGATGAAGTAGTATTTGTACATGATGACGTCACATGGGTCAAGTGTTTTTAGATGATTAAGTAGTATTTGTACATGATGACGTCACATGGGTCAAGTGTTTTTAGATGATTAAGTAGTATTTGTACATGATGACGTCACATGGGTCAAGTGTTTTTAGATGATGAAGTAGTATTTGTACATGATGCAACCCGAACTCATTAAGGGACGACCAAATTCCCAGGGTAAGCTACACCCAACTATTAGTTCACTCGTCAATGAAACTGCCCGTCACGGTAATCGAGACACAATGGCCTGAGTTGACCACTTATTTACAATTTTAATGCAATGGCAGGCTCGGCAAAAATGCAATCAATCTATCAAAATCACCAATCTGTGCCTGGGATTACAAAACAGTGTTTGACTTACAGACTTCAGGACAGACTCCTAAAGCAGATTTTATATAAAAAGGCTCTGCTCACCTTGTATTGGCCATTTGAGTCTGTCCAGAAGATTGCAAGAAGTCATCAATCAACAGCGTGCCATCTCGGACGAAGCCCCCAAATTGTTGCGTTGACCAGCGTTCCTCCAATGGGGAATTCAAATTGCTAGTCTCTCCCAGATTCTTTTTATGGCAATAAGCTGATGTTTATATTCAATCAACAGGCAGTAGTTGGTATTTTGTGGTTTATTCTTCAAGCTTAGAGGACAAACGTGAGACCAACCCAGTACACCGGCGTTTCCTCGCCCGGTCCAGATCGGTCTCTCCCAACCCACCGAACTGTGATCTTCCCTCTGTCCCTCACCCCCACTCCCGTTGTTTAGACTACTCCGAGTTATCTCTACTCTGACACATTCCAATCTAGAAGGCCGACACCTTACTATGAGACTCAAAAGAAGGAAGAATACTAGCTATTCTTTATATGACTATAGGAGTTTAGAAAGAAGTAACACTTAAATATGGATATGATTCTGATCTGCTTCCAACACGTCACATGGGTCAAGTGTTTTTGGATGATGAAGTAGTATTTGTACATGATGACGTCACATGGGTCAAGTGTTTTTAGATGATGAAGTAGTATTTGTACATGTTGACGTCACATGGGTCAAGTGTTTTTGGATGATTAAGTAGTATTTGTACATGATGACGTCACATGGGTCAAGTGTTTTTAGATGATTAAGTAGTATTTGTACATGATGACGTCACATGGGTCAAGTGTTTTTGGATGATTAAGTAGTATTTGTACATGATGACGTCACATGGGTCAAGTGTTTTTGGATGATTAAGTAGTATTTGTACATGATGACGTCACATGGGTCAAGTGTTTTTGGATGATTAAGTAGTATTTGTACATGATGACGTCACATGGGTCAAGTGTTTTTGGATGATTAAGTAGTATTTGTACATGATGACATCACATGGGTCAAGTGTTTTTAGATGATTAAGTAGTATTTGTACATGATGACGTCACATGGGTCAAGTGTTTTTAGATGATTAAGTAGTATTTGTACATGATGACGTCACATGGGTCAAGTGTTTTTGGATGATAAAGTAGTATTTGTACATGATGACGTCACGTGGGTCAAGTGTTTTTGGATGATTAAGTAGTATTTGTACATGATTACGTCACGTGGGTCAAGTGTTTTTGGATGATTAAGTAGTATTTGTACATGATGACGTCACATGGGTCAAGTGTTTTTAGATGATTAAGTAGTATTTGTACATGATGACGTCACATGGGTCAAGTGTTTTTGGATGATTAAGTAGTCTTTGTACATGATGACGTCACATGGGTCAAGTGTTTTTAGATGATTAAGTAGTATTTGTACATGATGACGTCACATGGGTCAAGTGTTTTTAGTTGATTAAGTAGTATTTGTACATGATGACGTCACATAGGTCAAGTGTTTTTGGATGATTAAGTAGTATTTGTACATGATGACGTCACATGGGTCAAGTGTTTTTAGATGATGAAGTAGTATTTGTACATGATGACGTCACATGGGTCAAGTGTTTTTAGATGACGAAGTAGTATTTGTACATGATGCAACCCGAACTCATTAAGGGACGACCAAATTCCCAGGGTAAGCTACACCCAACTATTAGTTCACTCGCCAATGAAACTGCCCGTCACGGTAATCGAGACACAATGGCCTGAGTTGACCACTTATTTACAATTTTAATGCAATGGCAGGCTCGGCAAAAATGCAATCAATCGATCAAAATCACCAATCTGTGCCTGGGATTACAAAACAGTGTTTGACTTACAGACTTCAGGACAGACTCCTAAAGCAGATTTTATATAAAAAGGCTCTGCTCACCTTGTATTGGCCATTTGAGTCCGTCCAGAAGATTGCAAGAAGTCATCAATCAACAGCGTGCCATCTCGGACGAAGCCCCCAAATTGTTGCGTTGACCAGCGTTCCTCAAATGGGGAATTCAAATTGCTAGTCTCTCCCAGATTCTTTTTATGGCAATAAGCTGATGTTTATATTAAATCAACAGGCAGTAGTTGATATTTTGTGGTTTATTCTCCAAGCTTAGAGGACAAACGTGAGACCAACCCAGTACACCAGCGTTTCCTCGCCCGGTCCAGATCGGTCTCTCCCAACCCACCGAACTGTGATCTTCCCTCTGTCCCTCGCCCCCACTCCCGTTGTTTAGACTACTCCGAGTTATCTCTACTCTGACACATTCCAATCTAGAAGGCCGACACCTTACTATGAGACTCAAAAGAAGGAAGAATACTAGCTATTCTTTATATGACTATAGGAGTTTAGAAAGAAGTAACACTTAAATATGGATATGATTCTGATCTGCTTCCAACACGTCACATGGGTCAAGTGTTTTTAGATGATTAAGTAGTATTTGTACATGATGACGTCACATGGGTCAAGTGTTTTTAGATGATGAAGTAGTATTTGTACATGATGACGTCACATGGGTCAAGTGTTTTTAGATGATGAAGTAGTATTTGTACATGATGATGTCACATGGGTCAAGGGTTTTTGGATGATGAAGTAGTATTTGTACATGATGATGTCACATGGGTCAAGTGTTTTTGGGTGGTGAAGTAGTATTTGTACATGATGATGTCACATGGGTTAAGTGTTTTTAGATGATTAAGTAGTATTTGTACATGATGATGTCACATGGGTCAAGTGTTTTTGGATGATGAAGTAGTATTTGTACATGATGATGTCACATGGGTCAAGTGTTTTTAGATGATTAAGTAGTATTTGTACATGATGACGTCACATGGGTCAAGTGTTTTTGGATGATGAAGTAGTATTTGTACATGATGACGTCACATGGGTCAAGTGTTTTTAGATGATTAAGTAGTATTTGTACATGATGACGTCACATGGGTCAAGTGTTTTTAGATGATTAAGTAGTATTTGTACATGATGACGTCACATGGGTCAAGTGTTTTCAGATGATTAAGTAGTATTTGTACATGATGACGTCACATGGGTCAAGTGTTTTTAGATGATGAAGTAGTATTTGTACATGATGCAACCCGAACTCATTAAGGGACGACCAAATTCCCAGGGTAAGCTACACCCAACTATTAGTTCACTCGTCAATGAAACTGCCCGTCACGGTAATCGAGACACAATGGCCTGAGTTGACCACTTATTTACAATTTTAATGCAATGGCAGGCTCGGCAAAAATGCAATCAATCTATCAAAATCACCAATCTGTGCCTGGGATTACAAAACAGTGTTTGACTTACAGACTTCAGGACAGACTCCTAAAGCAGATTTTATATAAAAAGGCTCTGCTCACCTTGTATTGGCCATTTGAGTCTGTCCAGAAGATTGCAAGAAGTCATCAATTAACAGCGTGCCATCTCGGACAAAGCCCCCAAATTGTTGCGTTGACCAGCGTTCCTCCAATGTGGAATTCAAATTGCTAGTCTCTCCCAGATTCTTTTTATGGCAATAAGCTGATGTTTATATTCAATCAACAGGCAGTAGTTGGTATTTTGTGGTTTATTCTTCAAGCTTAGAGGACAAACGTGAGACCAACCCAGTACACCGGCGTTTCCTCGCCCGGTCCAGATCGGTCTCTCCCAACCCACCGAACTGTGATCTTCCCTCTGTCCTTCACCCCCACTCCCGTTGTTTAGACTACTCCGAGTTATTTCTACTCTGACACATTCCAATCTAGAAGGCCGACACCTTACTATGAGACTCAAAAGAAGGAAGAATACTAGCTATTCTTTATATGACTATAGGAGTTTAGAAAGAAGTAACACTTAAATATGGATATGATTCTGATCTGCTTCCAACACGTCACATGGGTCAAGTGTTTTTGGATGATGAAGTAGTATTTGTACATGATGACGTCACATGGGTCAAGTGTTTTTAGATGATGAAGTAGTATTTGTACATGTTGACGTCACATGGGTCAAGTGTTTTTGGATGATTAAGTAGTATTTGTACATGATGACGTCACATGGGTCAAGTGTTTTTGGATGATGAAGTAGTATTTGTACATGATGATGTCAGACTACCTCACTTGGGTCAACACTGACTTGGCATAAAACCACTACCAGCATTTGAGTCTTAATGGTCCTTCTAAGCACATGTTGTTTTTGCCATGACATTGTCTGTTTATTTTTACGCCGATACAAAAGTGTCAGGTGGTTTGCATACCATGGCGTATTGGCAGGAGTGTTTCTACTACGCTGATGTACTGTACACTGGCTGGTATAATACAAGTATGGTCCAGGAGGTAAAACAAATCAATGTTTGTCTTCCTCTCTTCCTCTCTGTGTCTACCTCACGTCGCCTTCAAGCATTCCCAGGCTCCGCCGCTGAGATCCAGGATTTGAAATGTGTGTTTCCTGCCTCTTCTTCCCTCAAAATGCAAGATTTTTTGTGCTCTCTGCTGGCTTGTTGGTTTTCATTTTGTATGTGTTACTATCATTTGAATAATGTCCACCATTGTGTGAGGTGGAAGAACAGTTACACATGGAATGGTGTTTAAAATGCACCGGGGAGCTAAACTGCTGCACGCTGGCAATTAAAGATGTCTAATAATTACTGCCAATTACTTTGCTTTTACGTTGCATTTGTCCTACTGAGTTGTGCTGGTGCTTATCTGAAATGAGGCTTCATTTTTGAATGGTATTCTGCAGCTTGAATCTATTTCATTGTGATTTTGTCCCGTTTTATATATTCTTTCTGCTGGCTGGCTGGCTGGCTGGCCTCGCTTGTTATTATTATTATTATTACAGCCTCCTCTTTTTTTCTGTCTGCATCTGTTTGGTTTGCTTCCTGCACACAGACCAGAACAATAATGGGTAAAGGCCAAGCTGTCAATCATTTCCTCTCCACAGTGACCAACGCCATGACGGGCATGAGTCCCTCCCCGTCTCTGTCCGCCTTGTCCAGCCGGGCCGGATCCATCGCCAGCCTGCACGACCGCATCATGTTCAGCCCGGGCAGCGAGCAGGCCATCGAGCGCCTTAAGGTGACAAACTACTACTTGATTTGACACTCGTTTGAGTAACAGGATTGAAAGTAACAACAATGACTTTTAGCATAGAATGAAGCCGGAGTACCTGGAGGGAACCCACGCAGTCATGGGGAGAACATGCAAACTCCACACGGGGATCGAAACCATGGCCTTATTCCAAAATGGAATAAATTAATTTTTTATCCTCAAAATTCTGCACACAATAACCCATAATGACAATGTGAACATTTTTTTTTCTTCTCTTGTTCCAATTTTTTAAAAATATAGTTGAAGAAATGCATGAAAAATGTGGCTGCTGACATACGCGGTAACATATTTTGTCAATTCCGGTTGTACCATTTTCTCAAAACTAGTCTTAATATACCTGTTAATTTACTGTTAACATCTGGCTACTTTCTGTTGTAACAAGATTATACCTACATATTTCTAAAAATGTAATAAGCACTTATTCTCCACACAGGGATCGAAACCATGTTACAGCCTTATTCAAAAATGGAAAAATTCATTTTTGTCCTCAAAATTCTGCACACAATAACCCATAATGACAATGTGAAAACGTTTTTTTTTTTCCAATTGTTCAAATTTTTTTTAAATATATTTAAAGAAATGCATGAAAAATGTGGCTGCTGACATGCGGTAACATATTTTGTCAATTCCGGTTGTAACATTTTCTCAAAACTAGTCTTAATATACCTGTTAATTTACTGTTAACATCTGGCTACTTTCTGCTGTAACTAGATTCTATCTACATATTTCTAAAAATGTAATAAGCACTTATTATCCACACAGGGATCGAAACCATGTTGCAGCCTTATTCAAAAATGGAATACATTAATTTTTATCCTCAAAATTCTGCACACAATAACCCATAATGACAATGTTTTCCAATTGTTCAAAGTTTTTGAAAATATATTTGAAGAAATGCATGAAAACTTTGGCTGCTGACATACGCGGTAACATATTTCGTCATTTCCGGTTGTAACATTTTCTCAAAACTAGTCTTAATATACCTGTTAATTTACTGTTAACATCTGGCTACTTTCTGCTGTAACAAGATTCTATCTACATATTTGTAAAAATGTAATAAGCACTTATTCTCCACACAGAAAGACCCCGAGCCCGGGGATCGAAACCATGTTACGGCATTATTCCAAAATGGCATAAATTCATTTTTATCCTCAAAATTCTGAACACAATAACCCATAATGACAATGTGAAAACGTTTTTTTTTTCTCTTGTTCAAATTTTTTGAAAATATAGTAAAGAAATGCATAAAAAATGTGGCTGCTGACATATGCGGTAACATATTTTGTCAATTCCGGTTGTAACATTTTCTCAAAACTAGTCTCCATGAAATGTAGCTAAGCTACTAGTTAGTTTCCATGAAATGTAGCTAAGCTACTAGTTAGTCTCCATGAAATTTAGCTAATCCACTACTTAGTCTCCATTAAATGTAGCCAGGCTACTAGTTAGTCTCCATTAAATGTAGCTATGCTACTTGTTAGTCTCCATTAAATGTAGCTATGCTACTTGTTAGTCTCCATGAAATGTAGCTAAGCTACTTCTTAGTCTCCATGAAATGTAGCTAAGCTACTAGTTAGTCTCCATGAAATGTAGCTAAGCTACTAGTTAGTCTCCATTAAATTTAGCTAAGCCACTAGTTAGTCTCCATTAAATGTAGCCAGGCTACTAGTTAGTCTCCATTAAATGTAGCCAGGCTACTGGTTAGTCTCCATTAAATGTAGCTATGCTACTTGTTAGTCTCCATGAAATGTAGCTAAGCTACTAGTTAGTCTCCATGAAATGTAGCTAAGCTACTAGTTAGTCTCCATGAAATATAGCTAAGCCACTAGTTGGTCTCCATTAAATTTAGCCAGGCTACTAGTTAGTCACCATTAAATGTAACCAGGCTACTAGTTAGTGTCCATGAAATGTAGCTAAGCTACTTCTTAGTCTCCATGAAATGTAGCTAAGCTACTAGTCTCCATGAAATGTAGCTAAGCTACTAGTTAGTCTCCATTTAATTTAGCTAAGCTACTAGTTAGTCTTTATTAAACGTAGCCAGGCTACTAGTTAGTCTCCATGAAATGTAGCTAAGCTACTTCTTAGTCTCCATGAAATGTAGCTAAGCTACTAGTTAGTCTCCATGAAATGTGACTAAGCTACAAGTCAGTCTCATTGAAATGTAGCTAAGCTACTAGTTAGTCTAAATTAAATGAAGCTGAGCCACGAGTTAGTCTCCATGAAATGTAGCTAAGCTACTTGTTAGTCTCCATGAAATCGTTATGATCCGCTGCCCGGATCATATTTCTGTTTACGTTTTCTAGTCACTTGTGTTTTTCTGTTAGTCTTGATCTCTTTCTAGTTCCTGTTTAAGCACTTCTGAGTTTGGTTACCATAGTTACTGATTGCTCACACCTGCCTCTGGTTAGTGTTCGGGACGCGCACCTGTTGCCCGGGCTCTATTCAGAGGGCTATTTAGTTTACGCGCTGGCCTCACCCTGCCTGGTGGTGTTGTTTGCTCCCATGCAACAAGTTACGCTCTCGTTTACGCTCATAGTCTGTATTTTGTTACTAGCATCTTTTGGCTACTCTTTTGTTTTCCGTGCCGTGGGCACCGAGCAGCCTATTTTGGTCTGCAACTAAAATAAATAATTTATTCTTACCTGCAAGCCGCTTCCTGACATCCCTCTGCAATTTGAAAAGACGACCTCCGGCATCACTATGCCTCGCAAGCGTAACAGAAATATAGCTAAGCCACTAGTTAGTCTCCATTAAATGTAGCTATTCTACTAGTTAGTCTCCATTAAATGTAGCTAAGCTACAAGTTAGTCTCAAGGAAATGTAGCTAAGCAACTAGTTAGTCTCCATGAAACATAGCTAAGCCACTAGTTAGTCTCCATGAAATGTAGCTGATGATTTTAGGTTGTCCTGAAGAATTTGGAGGTAATCCTCCTTTTTCATTGTCCCATTTACTCTCTGTAAAGCAGCAGTTCCATTGGCAGCAAAACAGGCCCAGAGCATAATACTACCACCACCATGCTTGATGGTAGGCATGGTGTTCCTGGGATTAAAGGCCTCACCTTTTCTCCTCCAAACATATTGCTGGGTATTGTGGCCAAACAGCTCCATTTTTGTTTCATCTGACCACAGAACTTTCCTCCAGAAGGTCTTATCTTTGTCCATGTGATGTCAGATGTTGACTTCTTCAGGATCCTTTTTTCTTCCAAGATAGTCTTTGGCCCACAAAATAATTGTTGTCCTCCCAACACCATGTGTCTTCATTTGTGCTCCATGTCAGGAAACGGAGAAGATCATTGCCGAGCTTAACGAGACGTGGGAGGAGAAACTTCGCCGCACAGAAGCCATTCGAATGGAACGGTGAGCTCCCGTTTCTTCCCCCAGACCCCCACAAACCAGCCCGCTGAGGCCTCGGCCGGATTTGTATCCGCAGGGAGGCCCTGCTGGCAGAAATGGGCGTGGCCATGCGAGAGGACGGCGGGACAGTGGGCGTCTTCTCCCCGAAGAAGGTAATGAGACGTGTGTGACATCACGTGTTGCCATGACAATAAAAGGCCTCCTTGTTCACCCCGAAGCCATCCGACAGAAAGCCCCAAGCTGTCTTTATTGACAATGTGGGCCTCTTTTCCCCCAACGAGGTGTGTAGTGTGGAGTGTGGAGTGTGGAGTGTGGGTGCTTCTCTGACATCAGGTTTGATCTCAGCACTTGAAGAGATAACACTCCTGTCTGGGCAATGTGTGGCACTAGCTGCATGAGGTTTTGCTTTGGCCACTGGGAGACATGGCTTTGTGATATGCAGTGTCTTGTTTTAAAGTTAAAGTACCAATGATTGTCACACACACACACAATAGGTGTGGCGAAATTATGCTCCGCATTTGACCCATCACCCTTGATCACCCCCTGGGAGGTGAGGGGAGCAGTGAGCAGCAGCGGTGGCCGCGCCCGTGAATCCTTTTAGGTGATTTAACCCTTGTTTCATGCTCTCTGTCAGACGCCTCATCTGGTCAACCTCAACGAGGACCCCCTCATGTCCGAGTGTCTGCTCTACTACATCAAGGATGGCATCACAAGGTGAGACGATCACTATCTTAGGACTGCTTACAGCAGGGGTGTCCAAAGTGCGGCCCGGGGGCCATTTGCGGGCCGCGGCTAATTGTTTACCGGCCCGCCACACATTCTGGAAATGCTATTGCAAAAATAAACATGACAAAAAGTGGAATGAGGTGAAATCTAACTAGAAAAAGTTGACACAAAGCTGCCATGCAGGCTGTTTTTTTTCTTTTGTCTATCTTTCTTTTTCTTTTTTTGCCATTGCTTAAAAAAAAAAAAAAAAAAATCAATGTTATAATGAATTATTGACCTATTCAAGGCTCCAATTATTTCAAATATTTCACTTTAAAATATTTTATGTGGAAAATATGACATATATTGTGTGGTTGCCATACAAAAACATCAACGTTTTCTTTGACAAAAGAGCATAGAACAAAATAATAGTTCAAACATAAAATTGACAGATATATCTGAAGTTGATCTCGTAACTTAAGTGTTCAAAGTAAAAAAAAAACTAATACAAATGTATCACTTTGAGTGGGGCAGCTTTTGTATCGTAAATATATTTAATGGGATTTTATTTATCTTTTCACTGTGATTACTCAAAAATATTAATGAATTAATATCAATGGTGTCCTGCATTATTGATGTTTTTAAGGCTCTAATTCAGGGGTCACCAACCTTTTTAATACCAGGAGCTACTTCTTGGGTACTGATTAATGTGAAGGGCTACCAGTTTGATACACACTTAAATAAATTGCCAGAAATAGCCAATTTGCTCAATTTACCTTTAACTCTGTTATTATTAATAATTAATGATATTTACACTTAATTGAACGGTTTAAAAGAGGAGAAAACACAAAAAAAATTACAATTAAATTTTGAAACATAGTTTATCTTCAATTTCGACTCTTTTTAAAATTCAAAATTCAACCGAAAAAAAGAAGAGAAAAACTTAAAAAAAGAATTTATGGAACATCATTAGTAATTTTTCCTGATTAAGATTAATTTTAGAATTTGATGACATGTTTTAAATAGGTTAAAATCCAATCTACACTTTGTTAGAATATATAACAAATTGGACCAAGCTATATTTCTAACAAAGACAAATCATTATTTCTTCTAGATTTTCCAGAATTTTTTTTTTTTAATCAATTCAAAAGACTTTGAAATAAGATTTAAATTTGATTCTACAGATTTTCTAGATTTGCCAGAATAATTTTTTTGAATTTTAATCATAATAAGTTTGAAGAAATATTTCACAAATATTCTTCCTCGAAAAAACAGAAGCTAAAATGAAGAATTAAATTAAAATGTATTTATTATTCTTTACAATAAAAATAAAATAAAATACTTGAACATTCATTTAAATTGTCAGGAAAGAAGACGAAGGAATTTAAAAGGTAAAAAGGTATATGTGTTTAAAAATCCTAAAATCATTTTTAAGGTTGTATTTTTTCTCTAAAATTGTCTTTCTGAAAGTTATAAGAAGCAAAGTAAAAAAAATTATGAATTTATTTAAACAAGTGAAGACCAAGTCTTTAAGATATTTTCTTAGATTTTCAAATTCTATTTGAGTTTTGTCTCTCTTGGAATCAAAAATGTCGGGCAAAGCGAGACCAGCTTGCTAGTAAATAAATACAATTTAAAAAAATAGAGGCAGCTCACTGGTAAGTGCTGCTATTTGAGCTATTTTTAGAACAGGCAAGCGGGCTACTCATCTGGTCCTTACGGGCTACCTGGTGCCCGTGGGCACCGCGTTGGTGACCCCTGCTCTAATTACTTCACATCAAACATTGCTTTCGGAATGTTTTGGGCTGTGGGGGAAATACTGCATATTTCACTTTTATTATAAAAAACAAAGTTGTCTTGACAGAAAAGGCATAAAACCTTTTTGGTATTTTAAATTTAATATCAACCTGAAGTTGATATACTGTAGAGATTTACTGTAAGCGTTAAATTAAAAAAATAAAAATAAAAATTTGACTTGTTTTTAACATTTTAATGACTTAGACCCTTTATGGTCCCCGGGAGCCCTAAAGGTAAAAAAAAAAAATCCATATATTTTGTTATGATTTGAAAATGAAAACTATCAAAATGGCCCCCGCAGGTTTTCATTTTTCCATGTGCGGCCCTCAGTGGAAAAAGTTTGGACACCCCTGGCTTACCCCAAATGTTGGTAACAAAATGTATTTCCATACTTTTTAATGCTTTTCTAAAGAAAGGGGACCACAGAAAATGTCATGATGTGAACAAAAAAATCTTAAGGTACATGAAACATATGTTTATTATTGCAATTTAGTCCTTAAATAAAATAGTGAACATACTAGACAACTTGTCTTTTAGTAGTAAGTAAACAAACAAAGACTCCTAATTAGTCTGCTGACGTATGCAGTAACATATTGTGTCATTTATACACCTATTATTTTGTACACATTATGAGGGACAAACTGTAAACAAATATTATTAATCTACTTGTTCATTTACTGTTAATATCTGCTTATTTTCTGTTTTAACATGTTCTATCTACACTTCTGTTAAAATGTAATAATAATAAAAAAAATTAAAAAAACTATTTAATAATCACTTATTCTTCTCTTGTTTGATACTTTACATTAGTTTTGGATGATACCACACATTTGGGTATCGATCCGATCCATCGGCGGTCACTCGAACGAGTATGATGATCCTCCTGGTAGGGGTGTATCCCTTTATGGAGGATGCCTGTGTGTGACTTAGTTTAACGTGGGGAAACTGGTGCACAGACAGTCACCACACGATATTTGACAGAATCGGGTCAGGGTCCAGTGGCATGGAGTCCAAGACGACTGGGGACCCTTTTCTGCTGCAGCCTTCTTCCGCCATCGCAGCCGTTGTGGTAGTTCTTGTCCGCCGTTGAGGTCTTCATCGTATCCCTGGCTAGGGGGCAGTCAGGTACTAGGCCTTTGCCAAGGGCCACCTGGGGTAACAGTAGTAAAAGGGGTTAACCTCCTAGTGCCCCAAGACCCCATAGAGGAGCCTCCACTGCCGGATGCACTTTAACGTCATGCCCAGGACACAAGTACCGATACCAAGTAGTTACAGGATCATACATTGGTCATATTCAAAGTCTTCATGAGTCCAAGACATATTTCCTGAGTTTCAATGTAATCATAGTAGTATCGACTAGATACACTCCTGTACTTGGTATCATTACAGTGGATGTCCGGTATAGACCCACCCATGGCATTTGTTTACATTGTGACACCGGTGAGCTATTGTATCCTCCTACGGTGTGTAGTGAAGCATGTTTAGCTATTCCTCATCCTCCAATGATAATGATAATTGTCAGAAACTTACTTTATTTGTTGCCAAAGGATTAGTGATTTAGAAGTAGCTAAAAAAAATACCGACTGTTTCAGTGTTATAACTTCACCTTTATCATTAGTTTTTACACCAAAATGCGTCCATTCTCCCTTTTCTGTCTACACACTGTCTGCTTGTAAGTACTCTGTGCGTGTGCGCTGCCGAACATGCTCCTCTGCTCGTAAAACCAGCTATGTCACGACGACGCTGTCATGACCGTAAAAGGAAAAAAAGGGACCATATTTTTCGCCATTTTTTAATTAATTAGTACCGCAGTACTTTATTAGTACCGGTATACCGTACAACCCTAGTTAGGACAAACAAAAAGGTAAAAAACACATGGAAACTAAAGGGAAGTATGGGTTCCACACTAGTACCATGTCCTGTATGTTGGAGAGAAGTCTTATGTTGACTGTTTCCACACTAGTACCATGTCCTGTATGTTGGAGAGAAGTCTTATGTTGACTGTTTCCACTTTAGTACCATGTCTAGTATGTTGGAGAGAAGTATTATGTTGACTGTTTCCACACTAGTACCATGTCTAATATGTTCTCAAAAGTATTATGATGACTGTTTCCACACTAGTACCATGTCTTGTATGTTGGAGAGAAGTCTTATGTTGACTGTTTCCACACTAGTACCATGTCTTGTATGTTGGAGAGAAGTCTTATGTTGACTGTTTCCACACTAGTACCATGTCTTGTATGTTGGAGAGAAGTCTTATGTTGACTGTTTCCACACTAGTACCATGTCTTGTATGTTGGAGAGAAGTCTTATGTTGACTGTTTCCACACTAGTACCATGTCTTGTATGTTGGAGAGAAGTCTTATGTTGACTGTTTCCACACTAGTACCATGTCTTGTATGTTGGAGAGAAGTCTTATGTTGACTGTTTCCACACTAGTACCATGTCTTGTATGTTGGAGAGAAGTCTTATGTTGACTGTTTCCACACTAGTACCATGTCTTGTATGTTGGAGAGAATTCTTATGTTGACTGTCTGCATGTTCTCAGGGTGGGTCGTCTTGACGCCAGCAGCCGCCAGGACATCGTCCTCAGTGGTCACTTCATCAAGGACCAGCACTGCACCTTCACCAGCTGCACTGATGTGCAGGGAGAGAGTGGGTGCTCTTCACCTTGTTAAGAGTCTGTGTGCAGGGAGAGAGTGGGTGCTCTTCACCTTATTAACAGTCTGTGTGCAGGGAGAGAGTGGGTGCTCTTCACCTTAACAATCATTATAACAGTCTGTGCACAGGGAGAGAGTGGGTGCTCTTCACCTTAACAATCATTATAACAGTCTGTGCACAGGGAGAGAGTGGGTGCCCTTCACCTTAACAATCATTAACATCTTTGTCTGCCAGCAGCCGTGGTCCTCCAGCCGTGTGAAGAAGCCCTGACCTATGTCAACGGCAAGAGAGTGACCCAGCCCACAGTTCTCAGATCAGGTTGTCATTGTACACCAGACTTTTTTACACTGCCTTGATATAATTTTTGTACTTTCAGGCTGCCCTCGTGTTTGGTCACAGGGAAATGTTCAAAATAACAATGTTAAACATAAGTCATACATTTATTTTTTTCATCACGCTTTTTCCATAAAAACACTGCTTGCTATGGCAAACACAAAAGATGCAACATTTTCCCCCAAAAAAATTAAAAGTGGAATATTTTAAAGAAATTGTAGTCTTAAGTAGGTCAATAATTTATAACAACATTGATTTTGATTCATTATTATTTTTTGAGCAACGACGGTTTGGAAAAAAATCCCACTAGTATTATATATATATATATGTATATATATATTTATATATATATATATATATATATATATATATATATATATATATATATATATATATATATATATATATATATATATATATATATATATATATATATATATATATATATACATATATACATATATATACATATATATATATATATACATATATACATATATATATATATATATATATATATATATACATGTATATGTATGTATGTATACATGTATATGTATGTATGTATATATATACATGTATATGTATGTATGTATGTATGTATGTATGTATATATGTTTGTATGTATATATGTATATATGTGTATATATATATATATGTATATATATATATATATGTGTGTATATATATATATATGTATATATATATATACATATATATATGTATGTATGTATGTATGTATATATATGTATATATGTATATATATGTATATATGTATATATATATATGTGTATATATATATATATATATATACTGTATATATATATGTATATGTATATATATATGTATATATATATATATTGTATATATAAATGTATATATATATTTATATATTGTATATAAATAGTATATATATATAGTATATATTTATATATTGTATATACATGTATATATATATTGTATTTATGTGTGTGTGTGTGTATATTTATGTATTTATTTTTTACTCTTAGTGCTTCAATTTCAAGATAAACATCAAATCTACCCATCGATTATAAGTTTGTATTATTTTTTTATGTATTCTTAATGCACTTTTTGTCATGAAAAAATGTTTTTTTTATGGCAAACACACAAAAAATGCAATATTTTCCCCCAAAATATTTCAAAGTGTAATATTTGATGTGAAGTAATTAAGTAGGTCAATAATTCATAGCAACATTGATTTTGATTCGTTATTATTTTTTAGCAATGACAGTTTAAAATAAAAAAGCAGTCTGCATGGCAGCTTTGTGTTATTAGTCATTGTTGCATTTCCCCTGTATGCTCTTTTGTTCCACTTTTTGATGCTTTTTGAAAAAAGTAATCTTAGAATATGTTCGCACATGGCCGCATTTTGGCCATCTCAGCTAAAAAAGTTAAAGTACCAATGATTGTCACACACACACTAGGTGTGGCGAAATTATTGTAATAATAATAATAATAATACACTCCTCCCTTGGCTGGTGTTCAGGAAACCGCATCATCCTGGGGAAGAGCCACGTGTTCCGCTTCAACCACCCGGAGCAGGCCCGAGCCGAGAGGGAGAGGACCCCCTGTGCCGAGACCCCCGCAGAGCCCATGGACTGGGCCTTTGCCCAGAGGGAGTTGCTGGACAAGCAGGGCATTGACATGAAGCAGGAGATGGAACAAAGGTGATTGGTCAGAAAGTAGAAGGAACGAGATGGAACAAAGGTGATTGGTCAGAAAAGTAGAAGGAAGGAGATGGAACAATCAGAAAGTAGAAGGAACGAGATGCAACAAAGGTGATTGGTCAGAAAAGTAGAAGGAAGGAGATGGAACAATCAGAAAGTAAAAGGAAGGAGATGGAACAAAGGTGATTTGTCAGAAAGTAGAAGGAAAGAGATGGAACAAAGGTGATTTGTCAGAAAGGAGAAGGAAGGAGATGGAACAAAGGTGATTGGTCAGAAAAGTAGAAGGAATGAGATGGAACAAAGGTGATGGTCAGAAAGTAGAAGGAAGGAGATAGAACAAGGGTGATTGGTCAGAAAGTAGAAGGAAGGAGATGGAACAAATGTGATTGATCAGAAAGTAGAAGGAAGGAGATGGAACAAAGGTGATTGGTCAGAAAGTAGAAGGAAGGAGATGGAACAAAGGTGATTGGTCAGAAAAGTAGAAGGAAGGAGATGGAACAAAGGTGATTGGTCAGAAAGTAGAAGGAAGGAGATGGAACAAAGGTGATTGGTCAGAAAGTAGAAGGAAGGAGATGGAACAAAAGTGTTTGTTTCCAGGCTGCAGGAGCTGGAGGAGCAGTACCGCAAAGAAAGAGAGGAGGCCAACAACCTGCTGGAGCAGCAAAGACTGGTAGGTTACTGTTCAATCAATCAATCAAGGTTACTGTTGTTCATTTATGGCAGGTTTGATCATGAAGTCCACCTTTACAACACAATAACACTCAACAAACAAACCTCCACCAATCCGGTGAAAAAACATTTCATATTCGTGTTAGTTTGCTTTTATTTTGTTAGCTAGCAGCTCTCATTAGCCTACCTTTTGGTAGTAGCCTGAGCTGCTGTCACTACGCCAAAAGTAGTTCCTTTGTTTTAGCTCTGACAATAACAAATTGGCTATAGCTTGCTTAATATGCAGGTCACAGCATGTAGATAGAGCCATCTTGGAGCTTTCTTAAGAGTGCTATATGGGTGAAATTGGAGAATACCAACTAGAACATTTTTTGATCAACCTGCTATCTGTGCTGTGAACCTCTGGTCGAGGGGTTGATTGAAGCTAAAAAGCTGGCATAAAAAGTTTGCTTGTTATAATGGGAACAGTTAGTATACTTGATAGATGTCTCAAAACCCATGAATTTTGGGTTCAAATTATTAAAATGGCAGCATAAAATTTTAGCATGCTAATGTTAGCAGAATAATAATATTTGGCGTATTCAGTTTTGATCTTGCAGAGTTAAGGTGATTGCAGCATTGTTGGCCTGCACCAATAAAACAACATGTCTGAGGGTCTCCACTTTAGACACGGAGTCTTCTAATGTGAAATACCTTTTGTGCTCTTTGGGCATCCATGATGTTTCTGCTTCACCTTCAGGACTACGAGAGCAAGCTGGAGGCTCTTCAGAAGCAGGTGGATCGTTATTACCCAGAAGCCCCTGAGGAAGAGGAGGAGCCAGAAGAAGAAGGTGATTTTGTTTTTCCTGAGCGCCCCCACAGGAGTTTACTGGAACTATACCCACACATGTAATAAATACTGGAATTATACCCACACATGTAATAAATACTGGAATTATATCCACACATGTAATAAATACTGGAAATATACACACACATGTAATAAATACTGGAACTATACCCACACATGTAATAAATACTGGAACTATACCCACACATGTAATAAATACTGGAATTACATCCACACATGTAATAAATATTGGAAGTATACCCACACATGTAATAAATACTGGAAGTATATCCACACATGTAATAAATACTGGAATTATATCCACACATGTAATAAATACTGGAAGTATATCCACACATGTAATAAATACTGGAAGTATATCCACACATGTAATAAATACTGGAACTATACCCACACATGTAATAAATACTGGAACTATACCCACACATGTAATAAATACAGGAAGTATATCCACACATGTAATAAATACTGGAAGTATATCCACACATGTAATAAATACTGGAACTATACCCACACATGTAATAAAAACTGGAAGTATACACACACATGTAATAAATACTGGAAGTATACCGGTATCCACACATGTAATAAATACTGGAAGTATATCAAATACTGGAACTATACCCACACATGTAATAAATACATGAACTATACCCACACATGTAATAAATACTGGAACTATACCCACACATGTAATAAATACTGGAACTATACCCACACATGTAATAAATACTGGAAGTATATCCACACATGTAATAAATACTGGAACTATACCCACACATGTAATACATACTGGAACTATATCCACACATGTAATAAATACTGGAACTTTACCGACACATGTAATAAATACTGGAACTATATCCACACATGTAATAAATACTGGAACTATACCCACACATGTAATAAATACTGGAACTATATCCACACATGTTATAAATACTGGAACTATACCCACACATGTAATAAATACAGGAAATATATCCACACATGTAATAAATACTGGAACTATACCCACACATGTAATAAATACTGGAACTATACCCACACATGTAATAAATATTGGAATTATACCCACACATGTAATAAATACTGGAATTATACCCACACATGTAATAAATACTGGAACTATACCCACACATTTAATAAATACTGAAACTATACCCACACATGTAATAAATACTGGAAGTATACCCACACATGTAATAAATACTGGAACTATACCCACACATGTAATAAATACTGGAAGTATACCCACACATGTAATAAATACTGGAACTATACCCACACATGTAATAAATACTGGAATTATACCCACACATGTAATAAATACTGGAACTATACCCACACATGTAATAAATACTGGAACTATGTAATAAATACTGGAACTACAAAGTCAATGTTGTTGTGTCCTACAGTGGCGTGGAGCCACAAGGAGCGAGAGCTGGCGGTGTGGACCTTCCGCAGGTGGAGGTCTTACCAGTTCACCTCTCTGCGGGACCTGCTGTGGGGCAACGCCATCTTCCTCAAGGAGGCCAACGCCATCAGCGTGGAGCTGAAGAAGAAGGTGAGAACATGGCGTGGACCAAAGACTTGGAATAACAGGTCCCTTGTGGACCTCCCAGGTCCAGTTCCAGTTTGTGCTGCTGACAGACACCCTCTACTCGCCTCTACCGCCTGACCTGCTGCCAGCCAGCAAAGACCTGGACCACACGCACTTTCCTCAGACCATGGTCGCCGTGGAGGTGCAGGACCAGAAGAACGCAGCCACTCACTACTGGACCTTGGAAAAACTAAGGTCACTTCAGCTTTGACTTGTCACTCTGTATGATAGACTAGAGATGGACCCAGTATCTTTTTACCTCTCTCAGTATCGCTCTTTTTTTACATTGATAAATACATTATAGACACATACAATATAGACTTATACAATATAGACATATACAATATAGACATATACAATATAGATACATACAATATTGACACATACAATATATAATTGAAGAATAAAAAATAAATCGTATTTAGATTTTTTTAATAGTTTAAGAATCGTTACAAATAAGAATCGCGATTCATTCGAAAATTATTTTCTTTGTCACCCCTTTAAAGTAGATCGTAATAAGCAGCGATTTTCTATTTATTCTATTCATTTTAGAATAAAAATGACTCATTGTCAGTAATTCTAGCCAAAGATGTTTTGATAGCTGACAGAACTTTTTTTTTTTTTTTCCTCCTTCTTATGACAAATCTTCTCCGGTCTGCTTTCACTGCAGCACTCACGAGGCCACGCCCACTCACCTTCCTCCTGCAGTGCTCTCCTATGCTTACCTGTCAAAATGTCCTTTTTTTGGCCTGGAAATCCAGTTTTTGTCCTTCTTTTCTCGCCTTTTATTTTGTTTGTTTTGGCTACTGCAGAGTCGCTGGACGTGGGCTCATTAAAGGAGCGTTTCATGTTCCGTGATTCAATCAAATAAGGTGACAGATACAAATATGAGATGATGATATCAGTAGAGAAGGTGAGGCAGCAGCACACACATTCTCCTACTTCCAGGAAGAAATTATGTCAGCCAGCTAGAAAAATGTCTACACTATAAGCTATATTAAGGAACCCAGAAATGTTTATATGTTCAGTGTTTCCCATAAACTGCCAAGATACCTGTGGCGGTGGGGGCGTGGCCATGGGCGTGGTCACCATGACATCATCGAGTAATTTGCATAATTTACTACAATGATTTGATTTTCTCTAAAAAGGCTCAAAAAATGTATACTTACTAATTAATAATAACAGTTTTGTTTTAAACGTCCATCCATCCATCCATTTTACAATATAATTACAACACTTTATGTACATATTTATATACAGATTTGAACAATAAGTTATTCACTGAAATATATTTATTAATTGTGGTTCTTACAAAAAATATATCTTATAAAATATAAAAGCTAAAATGTCTCTTAAAGCTCTGCCCCTTTAATTAGTGCATACTAAATAATTTAACTTTAGCCTACTACTACAACCATATTATTTACCAGCAACATAAAGTGAAACAGAGGCAGAGGTGTCCTGCCACAGTCAGTAACAAATAAACAGAAAACAGTAGTGATGGTAGATAGACACAGAGCTTCATCAAACATCTGATCCACTGACCAAAGAGCTCCAAAAATCTTGAACTTTAGACTGCCATCAGTTTTACTCCCTACACTTAACCATGTGTTTCCTACTGCCTGCAGACTTTGCACCCTTTGTTATATACACATGTTGTGTTTCTGATATAAATACATTTAATAAAGTCAAATACAAATAAGGCAACAAGAGAAGTATCCTACACTTCTCTTTTGTAAAGTAAATCTGAACAGCCGATATGGGCATCTACATCAACTATAAGATTTGCCTGAGAAGCTGGAGAGGACAAAAAAAATTTTTTTATTTTTATTTTTTTAATTTGTGGCGGACGTAATTCCTTCGTGGCGGGCCGCCACAAATAAATGAATGTGTGGGAAACCCTGATGTTGGCAATGGTTCAGGGTTCCTTCGCTCATATCTGAGATATTAGTTGTTTTGCTGATACGGGACCAATATCCCTAGAATACAATGAGTAGTACAACAGAAGTAACACAAAAGCTCAGGAAGCTGCTCAAATACTCATTGGTCTTCTGAGGCGTGCTGACGCAACCTTTAGACCAGGGGTCACCAACCTTTTCCAGACCAAGACCCCTGGTCTCAAATCAAGATCTACCACTGCGTCAACCATGTTTTATATGCGTGTGTATATTATATATATATATATATATATATATATATATATATATATATATATATATATATATATATATATATATATATATATATATATATATATATATATATATATATATATATATATATATATATATATGTACGTATATACAAATACAGTACAGCCCAAAAGTTTGGACACACCTCCTCATTCAATGTGTTTTCTTTATTTTCATGACTATATACATTGTAGATTGTCACATCAAAACTATGAATGAACACATGTGGAGTTATGTACTTAACAAAAGAATAACTAAAAACATGTTTTATATTCTAGTTTCTTCAAAATAGCCCCCCCCATTGCTCTGATTACTGCTTTGCACACTCTTGGCATTCTCTCATATGTGTACATACACTATGTTGCCAAAAGTATTTGGCCACCGGCCTTGACTCACATATGAACTTGAAGTGCCATCCCATGGAATTGTCCAAAATGTTTTGGTATCCTGGAGCATTCAAAGTCTCTTTCACTGGAACTAAGGGGCCAAGCCCAACTCCTGAAAAACAACCCCACACCATAATTCCTCCTCCACCAAATTTCACACTCGGCACAATGCAGTCCGAAATGTTGCAGCTGGCCGTGTTGGGGGGTGGTGGGAGCTGAGGAAGAGAAGCGTGTTCAGAAGTCCTAATGCAAAACAAATACACATACTCTTACTACTACTACGAGGAATAATAAACAACACATACACATACTCTTACTACTACTACAAGGGAATAATAAACAACACATACTCTTACTACTATTACGAGGGGATAATAAACAACACATACTCTTACTACTACTACGAGGGAATAATAAAGAACACATACTCTTACTACTATTACGAGGGAATAATAAACAACAAATACCCATACTCTTACTACTACTACGAGGGAATAATAAACAACAAATTCACATACTCTTACTACTACTACGAGGGAATAATAAACAACACATACTCTTACTACTATTACGAGGGAATAATAAACAACAAATACCCATACTCTTACTACTACTACGAGGGAATAATAAACAACACATACTCTTACTACTACTAGGAGGGAATAATGAACAACAAATTCACATACTCTTACTACTACTACGAGGGAATAATAAACAACACATACTCTTACTACTATTACGAGGGAATAATAAACAACACATACTCTTACTACTATTACGAGGGAATAATAAACAACAAATACCCATACTCTTACTACTACTACGAGGGAATAATAAACAACACATACTCTTACTATTAGTACGATGGAATAATAAACAACAAATTCACATACTCTTACTACTACTATGAGGGTATAATAAACAACACATACTCTTACTACTACTACTACGAGGGAATAATAAACAACAAATACACATACTCTTACTACTACTATGAGGGAATAATAAACAACAAATACACATATTACTACTACTAAGAGGGAATAATAAACAACAAATACACAAATTACTACTACTAAGAGGGAATAATAAACAACACATTTACATACTTGTACTACTACTACGAGGGAATAATAAACAACAAATACACACACTCTTACTACTACTACAAGGGAATAATAAACAACAAATACACATACTCTTACTACTACTACAAGGGAATGATAAACAACACATACTCTTACTACTACTACGAGGGAATAATAAACAACACATACTCTTACTACTACTACGAGGGAATAATAAACAACACATACTCTTACTGCTACTACGAGGAATAATAAACAACACATACACATACTCTTACTACTACTACAAGGGAATAATAAACAACACATACTCTTACTACTACTACGAGGGAATAATAAACAACACATACTCTTACTGCTACTACAAGGAATAATAAACAACACATACACATACTCTTACTACTACCACAAGGGAATAATAAACAACACATACTCTTACTACTACTACAAGGGAATAATGAACAACAAATTCACATACTCTTACTACTACTACGAGGGAATAATAAACAACACATAGTCTTACTACTACTGCAAGGGAATAATAAACAACAAATACGCATACTCTTACTACTACTATGAGGGAATAATAAACAACACATACTCTTACTACTACTGTTCAGAAGTCCTAATGCTTGCCTGTTCACCGGGTGTCACTAATGTCATATTTCTACTATTTCCGCGTAAAGGTCCCAAATATGGAGTGGTAGATTATTTAGGGTGTAAACACATTGTTGTTCTTGCAGGCAGAGGCTGGATCTCATGAGGGAGATGTACGACCGCGCTGCTGAAGTTCCTCCCACCACCACGTCAACAGACGACGGCGAGAGCGCCATGACGGGCAGCGACCCTTTCTACGACCGCTTCCCATGGTTCCGTCTGGTCGGCAGGTACGTTCCTGTCCACGGACTGTGCAGAAGAGGGTTTTCATGCCAGGGTCAGCACTCGTGCTGCTCTTCCCTTTCCTGCCTGGATGAGTGCAAGCTCCTTCATGGTCATAACATTTGAGCCCTGCTGTGTTGTGATTGGTCCCTCATTCATGTTATGAGTCTTGCAGCCCCATGGAGAGGTTTAGACCATTAGTTGTCACCTTTGATATTTCCTAATAGTTGATTTATGCACCAGCTCTTAGTTGTGTTTTTACAATTAAGGTAATTAATATAACATAATATTTAGTGATACTAATAATTTTTTTTACACAGGGCTTTGAGATTGCCCAATCAACAAATTATAACAAACATAACATCATTCATGTTAGGATTATTTTTATAATCCAAATTTCTGTCACAAATGTAATTATAATTTTGTGTATTTTTATTAAACAATATTATGATTATTATGAATAGTAAAAAATAATAGTAACATGAATTTGTTTTATACAGTATTTCTCTATCCACTCAGCTAAAGTAACTACTGATAATCCAAAAACATTTATATAATACAACTCCCCAATTACACAACGTAATGTTAATAACAATTGGCCTGGACGCTTGGAAAGTTCTCTTTAAGACATTTCTTTTAAAAAAAACTTATTTTTTTTGCATATTTTATCTGTTTTAATTGTTCAGCTTTGTTTTAAACCTTGGTCTATACTGTAGCTTTTAGACATCACACACAAACATCATGTAGGCTAAGTACACATACACATAGTACTACTACTACTATGAGGGAATAATGAACAACAAATACACATACTCTTACTACTACTACGAGGGAATAATAAGCAACAAGTACACATTCTCTTACTACTACTGCGAGGGAATAATAAACAACGAATACACATACTCTTACTACTACTACGAGGGAATAATAAACAACACATACTCTTACTGCTACTGCAAGGGAATAATAAACATCAAACACACACATTCTTACTACTACTACAAGGAAATAATAAACAACAAATACACATACTCTTACTACTACTACAAGGGAATAATAAACAACAAATACACATACTCTTACTACTATTACAAGGGAATAATAAACAACAAATACACATACTTTTACTACTACTACTAGAGAATAATAAACAAGTACAGATACTCTTACTACTACTTTGAGGGAATAATAAAGAACACATACTCTTACTACTACTACTACAAGGGAATAATAAACAGCACCTACACAAACTCTTACTTCTACTACGAGGGAATAATAAACAACACATACTCTTACTACTACAACGAGGGAATAATAAACAACAAATACACATACTCTTACTACTACTACGAGGGAATAATAAACAACGAATACACATACTCTTACTACTACTACGAGGGAATAATAAACAACACATACTCTTACTGCTACTGCAAGGGAATAATAATCATCAAACACACATATTCTTACTACTACAAGGGAATAATAAACAACAAATACACATACTCTTACTACTATTACAAGGGAATAATAAACAACAAATACACATACTCTTACTACTACTACTAGAGAATAATAAACAACAAGTACAGATACTCTTACTACTACTACAAGGGTATAATAAAGAACACATACTCTTACTACTACTACAAGGGAATAATAAACAGCACATACACATACTCTTACTTCTACTACGAGGATCAATGAACAACACATACATACTCTTACTACTACTACGAGGGAATAACAAACAACACATACTCTTACTACTACTACGAGGGAATAACAAACAACACATACTCTTACTACTACTACGAGGGAATAATAACCAAGAAATACATATACTCTTACTACTACTACGAGGGAATAATAAACAACAAATACACATACTCTTACTACTACTACGAGGGAATAATAAACTACAAATACACATACTCTTACTATTACTACGAGGGAATAATAAACAACAAATACACATACTCTTACTACTACTACGAGGGAATAATAAACTACAAATACACATACTCTTACTACTACTACGAGGGAATAATAAACAACAAATACACATACTCTTACTACTACTACAAGGGAATAATAAACAACACATACTCTTACTACTGCAAGGGAATAATAAACAATAAATACACATACTCTTACTACTACTACAAGGGAATAATAAACACCAAATACACATACTCTTACTACTACTACGAGGGAATAATAAACAACAAATACACATACTCTTACTACTACTACTACGAGGGAATACTAAACAACAAATCAATGAGTAACATGACAAGCTTGCAATTCAACAATATCCCCGTTTGTGGACAAGAATAAAAGACAATCTTTTTATGAACTAGCGCTAACACAACTCAGTGAAAAGACTCAACAGAGCTGCCGGAAAAGTGTTATTAAGTAATTAAGTAAAGTATTAAATAAAAAAATAATAAAAGTATACTTTTTACAGTACACCTAATCAGTGAATAAAAATGGTGGCATTAATGAAATATGATTAAATTACTTAATCAAAAAAGTTTAATGTGTATAATCCATACTTTGTCACATGTAATAATAAATTAAATAATAATTAGCATTAATAATAATAATAATATATTATAAATATTAAATAAATAATAATGATTTATAAATAATACATTAATAAATATAACACATTGAATACTTATTTAAGTATAATACATTTAAATCATTATGAATAATACATGAATAATAATTAAATAATAAATATAAAACATTGAATAATGACTTAAATATATTCAATGAAAATTATAAGATAACTGAAGGTATGACATGATACTTTACAAATAAATGTCCTTGTCTTTGGGCTTCTTCATGAGAACCATCGCACCAACTATTGTGACTTCCAGGTTGATGATGGTTCCTATTCAGGCAGCGACTACTTCTGTCTGCATCCCTCTAACGCTTCTCTACTAGCAAGTGTTTCTCTCTAACTCTACTAACCCACTTCCCGTGTCTCTGGTGCACCAGAAACCCTCTTTTCAACACTTGCATGAGCGAGCGCATGAGCGAGCCCACCCCGTCCCCGACCCTCTCCAGCTCTGAAATGACCGAGCCGGCGGAGGGTCGAGGGGAGGAGGAGGAGTTGGAGGACCTGGACGATGATATCTTTTTGGACGACTCATGCTTGGAGCTGGGGGGAGAGGAGGAGGAGGATGATGATGAGGATGAGGAGGAGCGAGAGCTCTGCCAAGGTTCCAGCGAAGGCCAGGATCCCTTTTACGACCGCTCGCCGTTATTCAGTGTAGTGGGAAGGTTGGTGAGGTTTCGCTGCTGGACGGAACTAGCTCTTTCACGCTGAGACGCACATTTGTCAAACACAATGACAAGGTGATGTCCACATCAACCACTTTTTTTGCTCCAAGCAGGACCTTCTTCATAGTACCAGGTTCAACCAAATCCATATGGAAAATACTTTTCCATATATTAGCTGCACCAGACTATAAGATAGATTAGGGTTGTACGGTATACCGGTATTAGTATAGTACCGCGATACAATATGGACTAATTAGGAGTCTTTGTTTGTTTACTTACTACTAAAAGACAAGTTGTCTAGTACAGTGTTTTTCAACCTTTTTTGAGCCGAGGCACATTTTTTTCATTGAAAAAATCCAAAGGCACACCACCAGCAGAAATCATTAAAATATGAAACTCGATATTGACAATAAAAAGTCGTGGGATATGATTTTAAACCATAACTAAGCATGCAACACTATAGCTCTTATCTCAAAGTAGGTGTACTGCCACCACCTGTCACATCACACCCTGACTTATTTGGACTTTTTTGCTGTTTTCCTGTGTGTAGTGTTTTAGTTCTTGTCTTGCGCTCCTATTTTGGTGGCTTTTCCTGTTTTGTTGGTATTTTCCTGTAGCAGTTTCATGTCTTCCTTTAAGCGATATTCCCCGCACCTGCTTTGTTTTAGCAATCTAGAATATTGCAGTTGTTTTTATCCTTCTTTGTGGGGACATTGTTGATTGTCTTGTCATGTTCGGATGTACTTTGTGAACGCCGTCTGCTCCACACGCTGTAAGTCTTTGCTGTCGTCCAGCATTCTGTTTTTCTTCACTTTGTCGCCAGTTCAGTTGTAGTTTCGTTCCGCATAGCCTTGCCTAAGCTTCAATGCCTTTTTTTTTAGGGGCACTCACCTTTTGTTTATTTTTCAGTTTAAGCATTAGACACCTTTTTACCTGCACTCTGCCTCCCGCTGTCGTCTGAAAAATTGTGATCACGATTAGCTACCTGCTGCCACCTACTGATATGGAAGAGTATTACACGGTTACTCTGCCGACACTCAACAACAACACATCATTTGCAGACTATAATTGCTGGTTTGCAAAAAATGTTACACCCCAAATAGGTGAAATTAGATAATCTCCCACGGCACACCAGACTGTATCTCACGGCACACTAGTGTGCCGCGGCACAGTGGTTGAAAAACACTGGTCTAGTACAGTGTTTTTCAACCTTTTTTGAGCCAAGGCACATTTTTTTCATTAAAAAAAATACGGAGGCACACCACCAGCAGAAAAGGTTACAAAATGAAACTCCACCAGGTTGTCGTGCCTTATTTTGAGTTTGTTGTTGTTTCCTATGTGTAGTGCTTTAGTCTCTGTCTTGCGCTGTTCATTTGGTGACCCTTCCTGTTTTGTTGTTGTTCTCCTGTAGCAGCTTCACGCCTTCCTTTGAGTTCTATTCCCCACACCTGCTTTGTTTTCGCAATCAAGACTATTTAAGTTGTGCGTACGCTATCCTTCTTTGTGGGGACACTGTTGATTGTCATGTCATGTACGGATGTACTTTGTGGACGCCGTCTCCGCTCCACACGCTGTAAGTTTTTGCTGTCGTCCAGCATTCTGTTTTTGTTTACTTTGCAGCCCAGTTCAGTTTTACTTTTGTTTTGCACAGCCATCCCTATGCTTCAGTGCCTTTTCCTAGCGGGACTTGCCTTTTGTTCATTTTTGGTTTAAGCCTTACATTAACTTTTTACATACCAAAAAACACTGCACTAGACGGCACATTATTATAATTATTGATTTGCAAAAAAATATTTTTTTGGACCAATTAGGTGAAGTTGCATAATTTCCCACGGCACACCAGACAATATCTCACTGCACACTAGTGTGCCGCGGCACAGTGGTTTAAAAACACTGGTCTAGTATGTTCACTATTTTATTTAAAGGCCTACTGAAAGCCACTACTACCGACCTCGCAGTCTGATAGTTTATATATCAATGATGAAATCTTAACATTGCAACACATGCCAATACGGCCGGGTTAACTTATAAAGTGACATTTTAAATTTCCCGCCACACTTCCGGTTGAAAACGTCTAGATATGATGACGTATGCGCGTGACATCAACAGTTGATACGGAAGTATTCGGACCCATTGAATCCAATACAAAAAAGCTCTGTTTTCATCCCAAAATTCCACAGTATTCTGGACATCTGTGTTGGTGAATCTTTTGCAATTTGTTTAATGAACAATGGAGACTGCAAAGAAGAAAGCTGTAGGTGCGATCGGTGTATTAGCGGCGGACTACAACAACACAACCAGGAGGACTTTGAGGATAGCAGATGCGCTAGCCGAACGACCTCACCTTGACTTCCTCCGTCTCCGGGCCGCCAGATGAGAGCTGGCGTAGGTGCAGAGCTAATGTTTTTAGCATAGCTCTGTCGAGGTTCCGTAGCTAAGTTAGCTTCAATGGCGTCGTTAGCAACAGCATTGCTATGCTTCGCCAAGCTGGAAAGCATTAACCGTGTATTTACATGTCCAGAGTTTGGTAGTATTGTTGATCTTCTGTCTATCCTTCCAGTCAGGGACTTATTTGTTTTGTTTCTATATGCAGTAAAGCCCGATGTTATCACGTTAGCTCAGTAGCTAAAGTGCTTCGCCGATGTATTGTCGTGGAGATAAAAGTCACTGTGAATGTCCTTTTCGCGTTCTCGACTCTCATATAGTATCCGAGGTGGTTTAAAATACAAATCCGTGATCCACAATAGAAAAAGGAGAGAGTGTGGAATCCAATGAACCAGCTTGTACCTAAGTTACGGTCAGAGCGAAAAAAGGTACGTTCTGCACTGCACGCTAGTCCTTCACTTTCACGTTCCTCATCCACGAATCTTTCATCCTGGCTCAAATTAATGGGGTAATCGTCGCTTTCTCGGTCCGAATCTCTCTCGCTGCTGGTGTAAACAATGGGGAAATGTGAGCAGTCCTTCCTCCGGTGTCGTCACGCTACTTCCGGTAGGGGCAAGGCTTTTTTTTTTATCAGAGACCAAAAGTTGCGAACTTTATCGTCGTTGTTCTATACTAAATCCTTTCAGCAAAAATATGGCAATATCGCGAAATGATCAAGTATGACACATAGAATGGATCTGCTATCCCCGTTTAAATTTTAAAAAATCATTTCAGTAGGCCTTTAAGGACAAACTTGCAATAAGAAACATACACTACCGTTCAAAAGTTTGGGGTCACATTGAAATGTCCTTATTTTTGAAGGAAAAGCACTGTACTTTTCAATGAAGATAACTTTAAACTAGTCTTAACTTTAAAGAAATACACCCTATACATTGCTAATGTGGTAAATGACTATTCTAGCTGCAAATGTCTGGTTTTTGGTGCAATATCTACATAGGTGTATAGAGGCCCATTTCCAGCAACTATCACTCCAGTGTTCTAATGGTACAATGTGTTTGCTCATTGGCTCAGAAGGCTAATTGATGATTAGAAAACCCTTGTGCAATCATGTTCACACATCTGAAAACAGTCTAGCTCGTTACAGAAGCTACAAAACTGACCTTCCTTTGAGCAGATTGAGTTTCTGGAGCATCACATTTGTGGGGTCAATTAAACGCTCAAAATGGCCAGAAAAAGAGAACTTTCATCTGAAACTCGGCAGTCTATTCTTCTTCTTAGAAATGAAGGCTATTCCACAAAATTGTTTGGGTGACCCCAAACTTTTGAACGGTAGTGTATGTTTCAAGCACCCTAAGATTTTTTGTTAAAATAAAGCTAATAATGCCATTTTTTGTGGTCTCCTTTATTTAGAAAAGTATCAAAGTATCAAAATCATTTTGCTATTGGGACAACACTAAGCTAGATACACACAGAAATATTCTGTAAATGTTTATCTACATACTTTAATTGCTTCCACACGGTGTCTGTAACACGGCAGTAAAACGGCTGATCAAACAAAACAGAAGTCATCGTCATGGACCCGCTCACCCAATAACTCCGCGGTGACGTTTTGGTGCATTTACCTGGGGATTTGTGAAAGTGAAACAATACACACAGAATGCAATTGTAAGTTAAAAATAGGAACACAGACGCTCTTAAACGTGTTAGCATATTCGCTCACGCTAACTACGCTGGCGTCATTACATTAAGATAGGACGTAGAATTATGCATAAAAACACTCCTGTAGACATCACACATTGGACGCTTTAGTAAGTATGAACAGTTTTAGTTATATTGTAAAATTGACAAACTTTGCTTGGAATGATAAAAATGAAGAATCCACAGGCGTAGAAATGCTATAAAAGATGAATGGCACTCCCGTTGGAAAAAAAAAAAGTTGAGTGAACTGCTCCACTTTGTTGGTTGACATTTATTTCCAACATCCATCCATCCATTTTCTACTGCTTGTCCCTTTTGGGGTCGCGGGGGGTAGCTGGAGCCTATCTCAGCTGCATTCGGGCGGTACACCCTGGACAAGTCGCCACCTCATCGCAGTATTTCCAACATGTTTCCAGTATTTGTATGATACATCACGTATCTTCATTTGTCTTTACAACATGTCCAAAAAGGAGTAGGAAGAAGCAAAGCTAATCTAATCCTCCCCCTGTTTCACTTCGTAGCAATTAGTGACACGTATGTTCTCAATTTTCACACAACATTCATTGTAAATACAACAGTTCTCTTCATAAATAGTTCAAGTCAGGTATGATTCACTTTATGAGATGGATGATATTATTTTTCAGTACGTTCATGACGCTTCTCAGCGTATTTGCTTTTAAAAATGTTTTAAATGCTTTTTATAGCTGGCAGCGTAGAAAAATCCATAAATTAGCCGCACCGTCCTATAAGCCGCAGGGTTCAAAGTGTAGGAAAAAAGTAGCATCTTACAATGGGGAATTTAGGATACATTACTATTAATGGTGTCGTGAAGCCTGCAGAGAGAGCGAAGAAGAAGTTTCAGTTTCAGTTCCTGTCAAGGCATGACAAACAAGGTGCCTATTTTAGAGACTGCTTGGACCTTGAGATTCTGTAGCTAGGTGGATTCTCTCACAGTATTGTTTGTACTTGAAGTGGATCATCATTTTAGAATGCGGGAGGACTCGAGTTGAAAGAGCTGGTTTCCACCTCAGCCGTCTCTTTTAGGCATGCCAGAGCACAAAGTCCTTTCATTTATTCCCTCTTGAGTCTGTGTGACCATGACCTGGTGGTCCTCCTCTGCACACCTGTCCAGCTGCCAGGTGTCCTGGTTGTGTGTGGCCAGCACAAGGCTGTTTTGCCTGATGACTTCTCCACGCCATATGCTTTGGCTTCTTTGGAGTCCAGGAGCTTTTTTTTTTTTGTTCTCATTTTTTCTTTTTCTGTCCTGAGCATGCCTTCTTTACACCTCACCAATCTTGTCATACGCCTTTTTAACACTTAAATGTCCACTCCTATTGGCTCGTGGAGACGGGGCGTTTGAATGCAACAATTTCTACCATAGATTTAAAAAAAAAAAAAAAAACGTATATAATTTCAATATTTATTTTAAAAAGGACATAAAAAAGCCGGATCTACTAAAGTTGTGCGTGTGTTAATTCATAGGCAAAGAAAAAAACTAGGGATGTCCGATAATGGCTTTTTGCCGATATCCGATATTCCGATATTGTCCACCTCTTTAATTACCGATACCGATATCAACCGATATATGCAGTCGTGGAATTAACACATTATTATGCCTAATTTGGACAACCATGTATGGTGAAGATAAGGTACTTTTTAAAAAAATGAATCAAATAAAATAAGATAAATAAATTAAAAACATTTTCTTGAATAAAAAAGAAAGTAAAACAATATAAAAACAGTTACATAGACACTAGTAATTAATGAAAATGAGTCAAATTAACTGTTAAAGGTTAGTACTATTAGTGGACCAGCAGCATGCACAATCATGTGTGCTTACGGACTGTATCCCTTGCAGACTGTATTGATATATATTGATATATAATGTAGGAACCAGAATATTGATAACAGAAATAAATGTTTTTTTGGGTTGGTGCACTAATTGTAAGTGTATCTTGTGTTTTTTATGTTAATTTAATAAAAAAACAACAAAAAAAAAAACAAAAAAAAAACGATACAGATAAAAAAAAAAACCAATACCGATAATTTCCGATATTACATTTTAACGCATTTATCGGCCGATAATATCGGCAGGCCGATATTATCGGACATCCCTAAAAAAAACTAAACATTTTGACTAAGATCCCAAACAACAAATCTGTTACTATTAGTGGGTGTGATCTACTAAGACCGCATGTACAATTGTTTACCAGTGAAAATTTAACTGAGGATTTATTTCACGTTATGTTGAGAAACGTACGCAGCTCACAACTCTGACCTCTACCACCCGCCGCAATTTAGACAAGCCAATACTTTTTTTTCCCCAGAAGACGCCAAAACAAATCGATCTTCTACAAACCCCGTTTCCATATGAGTTGGGAAATTGTGTTAGATGTAAATATAAACGGAATACAATGATTTGCAAATCATTTTCAACCCATATTCAGTTGAATGCACTACAAAGACAACATATTTGATGTTCAAACTCATAAACTTTTTTTTTTTTTTTGCAAATAATAATTAACTTAGAATTTCATGGCTGCAACACGTGCCAAAGTAGTTGGGAAAGGGCATGTTCACCACTGTGTTACATGGCCTTTCCTTTGAACAACGCTAAGTAAAGGTTTGGGAACTGAGGAGACACATTTTTGAAGCTTCTCAGGTGGAATTCTTTCCCATTCTTGCTTGATGTACAGCTTAAGTTGTTCAACAGTCCGGGGGTCTCCCTTCTGCTATTTTAGGCTTCATAATGCGCCACACATTTTCAATGGGAGACAGGTCTGGACTACAGGCAGGCCAGTCTAGTACCCGCACTCTTTTACTATGAAGCCACGTTGATGTAACACGTGGCTTGGCATTGTCTTGCTGAAATAAGCAGGGGCGTCCATGGTAACGTTGCTTTGATGGCAACATATGTTGCTCCAAAAGCTGTATGTACCTTTCAGCATTAATGGTGCCTTCACAGATGTGTAAGTTACCCATGTCTTGGGCACTAATACACCCCCATACCATCACAGATGCTGGCTTTTCAACTTTGCGCCTATAACAATCCGGATGGTTCTTTTCCTCATTGGTCCGGAGGACACGACGTCCAGAGTTTCCAAAAACAATTTGAAATGTGGACTCGTCAGACCACAGAACACTTTTCCACTTTGTATCAGTCCATCTTAGATGAGCTCAGGCCCAGCGAAGCCGGCGGCGTTTCTGGGTGTTGTTGATAAACGGTTTTCGCCTTGCATAGGAGAGTTTTAACTTGCACTTACAGATGTAGCTACCAACTGTAGTTACTGACAGTGGGTTTCTGAAGTGTTCCTGAGCCCATGTGGTGATATCCTTTACACACTGTCGCTTGTTGATGCAGTACAGCCTGAGGGATGGAAGGTCACGGGCTTAGCTGCTTACGTGCAGTGATTTCTCCAGATTCTCTCAACCCTTTGATGATATTACGGAGCGTAGATGGTGAAATCCCTAAAT
Source organism: Entelurus aequoreus (assembly GCF_033978785.1). Lineage (NCBI taxonomy): Eukaryota > Metazoa > Chordata > Actinopteri > Syngnathiformes > Syngnathidae > Entelurus > Entelurus aequoreus. Next base: position 744,534 of record NC_084757.1, on the reverse strand, counting down.
TCCTTGCAATAGCTGGTTGAGAAAGGTTTTTCTTAAACTGTTCAACAATTTGCTCACACATTTGTTGACAAAGTGGTGACCCTCGCCCCATCCTTGTTTGTGAATGACTGAGCATTTCATGGAATCTACTTTTATACCCAATCATGGCACCCACCTGTTCCCAGTTTGCCTGTTCACCTGTGGGATGTTCCAAATAAGTGTTTGATGAGCATTCCTCAACTTTATCAGTATTTATTGCCACCTTTCCCAACTTCTTTGTCACGTGTTGCTGCCATCAAATTCTAAAGTTAATGATTAATTAATGAAAAAAATGTTTATCAGTTTGAACATCAAATATGTTGTCTTTGTAGCATATTCAACTGAATATGGGTTGAAAATGATTTGCAAATCATTGTATTCCGTTTATATTTACATCTAACACAATTTCCCAACTCATATGGAAACGGGGTTTGGGCAACATGGCAAAAAACTGTATCACGATATCAGTGTTTTAGGTCGGTCGATATCGATAATTGTGTGAATGCTTTGTGGTTTTCTACACCAAAATTCATCTATTTATTGTTATTCTTCTTCTTCTCCAGATTTTGGCTCGCTCTACCTTTCACATTTTTCACCCGATTCAAACTGTTCCAACTTCAAACTGTTCAGCCTATTCAGGAATCGGGGGATTTCCCTTGTCAAATTCCAAAAATTCCCCGTATTTCCCAGAATTCCAGCTTTTCCGGGACATTTTTCCCATTCAAAATGAATTGGCCATTTTTCAAACTTCCACCATTTCCGCATTTTTCAACCTATTCAACCCATTCCACCTTCAACACATTCCACCATCCTGGAAATTAAAAAAAAAAATTCCAGGATTTTCCAGAATTCCTGCTTTTCCTAAGCCCTATTTCCACCCTTTTTTCTGGCGACTACTCCTTCCACATTTTTCAACCCACTTCAACCGTTCCATCGTCAAATCATTCTTCTTAATCAGGACAAAAAACAAAGTTGTTTTTTGAACTGGAAAAATTCCCGGTTTTCCCGAAATTCCAGGAATTCCGTAATACCATTTCTCAATTAAAAATGGTACTACTTCAACATTTCTCCACCAATTTGAAAAATTCCAACACCAACCATTCAGAACATTCAAGTTATTTTTAGCATTTTTCCAAAAATTCCCTCTTTTCCCAAATTTCCATGAAATTCCCATTGAAAAGAATGGCACATTTTTCAAAGTTACACATCTCCCAAATTTTTTTATCCGATTCAAACCGTTACAACTTCAAAATATTCAGCCTGTTAAGGAATTGTGTGCTCCCTTTTAACAATTGTAAAAAAAAAAATCCACGTTTTTGGGGACATTTTCCCCATTCAAAATTAATTATCCATTTTTCACACTTCCGCAATTCCCACATTTTTCAACCTATTCAAACCATTCCAACACCAATACATTCCACTCTATTTTCAAATGCTAGTGGTAGCCTTCACGTGCTAATGTCTATGATTAAAAATGCTAGTGGCTAGCCCTAAAGTGACAAATGCTAGTAGTGAGCCTTTACATGCTAATACACATGTTGTCAAATGCTAATGGCTAGCCTTGAAGCGCTCACGGTAATCTTTTCAAATGCTAGTTGCTAGCCTAGAATGTTCATGACTGACGTGTATGTGCATGTACATAACAGGTTTATTTTCATCATTTGCTGAATAAAAGTCAATTTTTATATTTGTGAAAAATAAAAAAAATGACTGCGCTTCGTATTTCGCTCACTTACGAGACGACAAGTTTGCGCGCGATCGCAACACATCCACTAATAGTACCTGCAGTTTTATTTGACAACTTTTTATTTGGGATCCTAGTTAATCAGGGCCGGTGAAGAGCCCTACTAATCAAACATAACATAGTGTTGTGTAGTGAAGAGCCCTACTAATCAAACATAACATAGTGTAGTGAAGAGCCCTACTAATCAAACATAACATAGTGTAGTGAAGAGACATACTAATCAAACATAACATAGTGTAGTGTATTGAATAGCCCTACTAATCAAACATAACATAGTGTTGTGTAGTGAATAGCCCTACTAATCAAACATAACATAGTGTAGTGAAGAGCCCTACTAATCAAACATAACATAGTGTAGTGAAGAGACATACTAATCAAACATATCATAGTGTAGTGTATTGAATAGCCCTACTAATCAAACAGAACAGTGTAATGTAGTGTAGTGAAGAGCCCTACTAATCAAACATAACATAATGTAGTATAGTGAAGAGCCCTACTAATCAAACATAACATAGTGTAGTGTAGTGAAGAGCCCTACTAATCAAACAACATAATGTAGTGAAAAGCCCTACTAATCAAACATAACATAATGTAGTGTAGTGAAGAGCCTTACTAATCAAACATAGTGTAGTGAAGAGCCCTACTAATCAAACATAACATAATGTAGTAGTGTAGTGAAAAGACATACTAATCAAACATAACATAGTGTAGTGAAGAGCCCTACTAATCAAATATAACGTAGTGTAGTGTAGTGAAGAGCCATACTAATCAAACATAACAGTGTAGTGTTGTGTAGTGAAGAGCCATACTAATCAAACATAACATAGTGTAGTGTAGTGAAGAGCCCTACTAATCAAACATAACATAGTGTAGTGAAGAGCCCTACTAATCAAACATAACATAATGTAGTATAGTGAAGAGCCCTACTAATCAAACATAACATAGTGTAGTGTAGTGAAGAGCCCTACTAATCAAACAACATAATGTAGTGAAAAGCCCTACTAATCAAACATAACATAATGTAGTGTAGTGAAGAGCCTTACTAATCAAACATAGTGTAGTGAAGAGCCTTACTAATCAAACATAGTGTAGTGAAGAGCCCTACTAATCAAACATAACATAATGTAGTAGTGTAGTGAAAAGACATACTAATCAAACATAACATAGTGTAGTGAAGAGCCCTACTAATCAAATATAACGTAGTGTAGTGTAGTGAAGAGCCATACTAATCAAACATAACAGTGTAGTGTTGTGTAGTGAAGAGCCATACTAATCAAACATAACATAGTGTAGTGTAGTGAAGAGCCCTACTAATCAATCATAACACAGTGTAGTGTAGTGAAGAGCCCTACTAATCAAACATAACAACGTTTAGTGTAGTGAAGAGCCCTAGTAATCAAGCATAACATAGTGTAGTGTAGTGAAGAGCCCTACTAATCAAACATAACATAGTGTAGTGTAATGAAGAGCCCTACTAATCAGACGTAACACAGTGTGGTGTAGTGAATAGCCCTTCTAATCAAACATAACATAGTGTAGTGTAATGAAGAGCCCTACTAATCAAACATAACATAGTGTAGTGTAGTGAAGAGCCTTACTAATCAAACATAACATAGTGTAGTGTAGTGAAGAGCCCTACTAATCAAACATAACATAGTGTAGTGTAGTGAAGAGCCTTACTAATCAAACATAACATAGTGTAGTGTAGTGAAGAGCCTTACTAATCAAACATAACATAGTGTAGTGTAGTGAAGAGCCCTACTAATCAAACATAACATAGTGTAGTGTTGTGAAGAGCCCTACTAATCAAACATAACATAACATAGTGTAGTGTTGTGAAGATCCCTACTAATCAAACATAAGATAGTGTAGTGTAGTGAAGAGCCCTACTAATCAAACATAAGATAGTGTAGTGTAGTGAAGAGCCCTACTAATCAAACATAACATAGTGTAGTGTAGTGAAGAGCCCTACTAATCAAACATAAGATAGTGTAGTGAAAGCGAAAGTAAAAGGCAGCCATGGCCGTCGCAAGAGCAGTCCCAGCTTCTGTTTGCTTGCTTTGTTGTCCTCTGTGTTCACGTGGTGATCACCAAGCATCTGCTCTGGCTTGACTCCGGTCTCGTGTCCTTGCTGTGTCCCTGCAGGTCCTTTGTCTACCTCAGCAACCTGCTCTACCCCGTGCCCCTGGTCCACCGCGTGGCCGTGGTCAGCGAGAAGGGAGACGTGAAGGGTTTCCTGCGAGTGGCGGTGCAGGCCATATCGGGTAAGGGTCAAAGGTCAGCACCAGAATCCGCGTGCGAGCGAGTGACGTCAAGGCGCTCTGTGTTTCCCCCCCATAGCCGACGAGGAGGCCCCGGACTACGGCTCCGGGGTGAGGCAGTCGGGCACGGCCAAGATCTCCTTTGAGGACCAGCAGTATGAAAAGGTACAGACATGTTGGTAGAGACGGTTTTCATCCGTTCAAGTACCAAAACGTTCAGAGTCGTGATCTCCCCAAATAATTACCAGTTTTCATCCGATGGGAAGCGTTCAAGTACCAAAACATTCAAAGTCGTGATCTCGCCAAAGAATTATCAGTTTTCATCCGATGGGAAGCGTTCAGGTACCAAAACGTTCAGAGTTGTGATCTCCACGAAGAATTACCGGTTTTCATCCGATGGGAAACATTCAAGTACCAAAACGTTCAGAGTCGTGATCTCCCCAAAGAATTACCAGTTCTCATCCGATGGGAAGCGTTCATACCAAAACGTTCAGAGTCGTGATCTCCCCAAATAATTACCAGTTTTCATCCGATGGGAAGCGTTCAAGTACCAAAACGTTCAGAGTCGTGATCTCCACAAAGAATTACTAGTTCTCATCCGATGGGAAGCGTTCAATTACCAAAACGTTCAGAGTCGTGATCTCCCCAAAGAATGACCAGTTTTCATCCGATGGGAAGCGTTCAAGTACCAAAACGTTCAGAGTCGTGATCTCCACGAAGAATTACCGGTTTCATCCGATGGGAAGCATTCAGTACCAAAACGTTCAGAGTCGTGATCTCCCCAAAGAATTACCAGTTCTCATCCAATGGGAAGCGTTCATACCAAAACGTTCAGAGTCGTGATCTCCCCAAATAATTACCAGTTTTCATCCGATGGGAAGCATTCAAGTACTAAAACGTTCAGAGTCGTGATCTCCCCAAAGAATTACCAGTTTTCATCCGATGGGAAGCGTTCGAGTACAAAAACGTTCAAAGTCGTGATCTCCCCAAAGAATTACCAGTTTTTATCCGATGGGAAGCGTTCAAGTACCAAAATGTTCAGAGTCGTGATCTCCCCAAAGAATGACCGGTTTTCATCCGATGGGAAGCATTCAAGTACTAAAACGTTCAGAGTCGTGATCTCCACAAAGAATTACCAGTTTTCATCCGATGGGAAGTGTTCAAGTACTAAAACTTTCAGTCGTGATCTCCACAAAGAATTACCAGTTCTCATCTGATGGGAAGCATTCAAGTACTAAAACGTTTGGAGTCGTGATCTCCACAAAGAATTACCAGTTTTCATCCGATGGAAAGCGTTCAAGTACCAAAACGTTCAGTCGTGATCTCCACAAAGAATTACCAGTTCTCATCTGATGGGAAGCGTTCAAGTACCAAAATGTTCAGAGTCGTGATCTCCCCGAAGAATTACCAGTTTTCATCCGATGGAAAGCGTTCAAGTACCAAAACGTTCAGAGTTGTGATCTCCACAAAGAATTACCAGTTTTCATCCGATGGAAAGCGTTCAAGTACCAAAACGTTCAGAGTCGTGATCTCCACAAAGAATTACCAGTTTTCATCCGATGAAAAGCGTTCAAGTACCAAAACTTTCAGTCGTGATCTCCACAAAGATTTACCAGTTCTCATCTGATGGGAAGCATTCAAGTACCAAAACGTTCAGAGTCATGATCTCCACAAAGAATTACCAGTTTTCATCCGATGGGAAGCGTTCAGGTACCAAAACGTTCAGAGTCGTGATCTCCCCAAAGAATTACCAGTTTTCATCCGATGGGAAGCGTTCAAGTACCAAAACGTTCAGAGTCGTGATCTCCACAAAGAATTACCAGTTTTCATCCGATGGGAAGCATTCAAGTACCAAAACGTTCAGAGTCGTGATCTCCCCAAAGAATTACCAGTTCTCATCTGATGGGAAGCATTCAAGTACCAAAACGTTCAGAGTCGTGATCTCCCCAAAGAACTACCAGTTTTCTTTCGATGGGAAGCATTCAAGTATCAAAACGTTCAGAGTCGTGATCTCCACAAAGAATGACCAGTTTTCATCCTCGTGACGTGAGGGCTCCGCCTCCTCCAGCATTGCTGCGCCCTGCTCTTTGCCTGCAGGTGTGACACACAATGACTGAATGAGGCGTTTGTACACCGACATGGTTTGCCCACGGCAAATAGAGGGCTTGGTAAATGGAGGTTCCACCATACAGTCAAACATGGTTGAGGTAGCATCATGGTCTGGGGCTGCACGAGTGCTGCCGGCAGCTGCGGTTCAGTGTTCTTCCCGGTAGAGATGAATTATGTATTTTTGTTGCGCTTTTCTGCTAGTTCCAGTCAGAGTCCTGCTCAGCGGGCCTGTCCCGGATCGGGACCTCCCAGGAGGAGCTTCGGATCGTAGAAGGCGAGGGTCAAAGTGCCGAGATGGGACCCTCAGCGGACGAAGTCAACAATAACACATGTGCGGGTAATTGTGTGGCAGCTATACCTGCAGGGTCCCCACCCTCTGGAATCACCTCGCCAGTCTCATTCCCATCTTTGATTGATGGCAGCTGGTGGCGAAGAAGGCGAGCCCGGTCTGGACGACCAGACGGACACTCCGGAGCACCTCAGAGTGGGCAGCGTTTTCACCTTTAGGGTGACGGTGCTGCAAGCCTCCAGTATCTCCGCAGAGTACGCCGACATCTTCTGCCAGTTCAAGTGAGTAAAGTAATGAAACTTAGACACCAGTTAGAACAGGGTGTCTAAACTGAGGCCCGCGAGACGTCGTGAGTTTAATCCTCTCTGGGTCAAGACGTTACTTTATTACATTCTGTGTCCAACTATTACGTAATACTCTCTGGGTCAAGACGTTACTTTATTACATTCTGTGTCCAACTATTACGTAATCCTCTCTGGGTCAAGACGTTACTTTATTACATTCTGTGTCCAACTATTACGCAATACTCTCTGGGTCAAGATGTTACTTTATTACATTCTGTGTCCAACTATTATGTAATACTCTCTGGGTCAAGATGTTACTTTATTACATTCTGTGTCAAACTATTATCTAATCTTCTCTGGGTCAAGATGTTACTTTATTACATTCTGTGTCAAACTATTATGTAATACTCTCTGGGTCAAGACGTTACTCTATTACATTTTGTCAAACTATTACGTAATACTCTCTGGGTCAAGACGTTACTTTATTACATTCTGTGTCAAACTATTACGTAATACTCTCTGGGTCAAGATGTTACTTTATTACATTCTGTGTCAAACTATTACGCAATACTCTCTGGGTCAAGACGTTACTTTATTACATTCTGTGTCAAACTATTATGTAATACTCTCTGGGTCAAGACGTTACTTTATTACATTCTGTGTCAAACTATTATGTAATACTCTCTGGGTCAAGACGTTACTTTATTACATTCTGTGTCCAACTATTACGTAATACTCTCTGGGTCAAGACGTTACTTTATTACATTCTGTGTCCAACTATTACGTAATACTATCTGGGTCAAGATGTTACTTTATTACATTCTGTGTCCAACTATTACGTAATACTCTCTGGGTCAAGACGTTACTTTATTACATTCTGTGTCCAACTATTACGTAATACTATCTGGGTCAAGATGTTACTTTATTACATTCTGTGTCCAACTATTACGTAATACTCTCTGGGTCAAGACGTTACTTTATTACATTCTGTGTCCAACTATTACGTAATACTCTCTGGGTCAAGACGTTACTTTATTACATTCTGTGTCAAACTATTACGTAATACTCTCTGGGTCAAGACGTTACTTTATTACATTCTGTGTCAAACTATTACGTAATACTATCTGGGTCAAGATGTTACTTTATTACATTCTGTGTCCAACTATTACGTAATACTCTCTGGGTCAAGACGTTACTTTATTACATTCTGTGTCCAACTATTACATAATACTCTCTGGGTCAAGACGTTACTTTATTACATTCTGTGTCAAACTATTACGTAATACTCTCTGGGTCAAGATGTTACTTTATTACATTCTGTGTCCAACTATTACGTAATGCTCTCTGGGTCAAGACGTTACTTTATTACATTCTGTGTCCAACTATTACGTAATACTCTCTGGGTCAAGACGTTACTTTATTACATTCTGTGTCAAACTATTACGTAATACTCTCTGGGTCAAGACGTTACTTTATTACATTCTGTGTCAAACTATTACCTAATCCTCTCTGGGTCAAGACGTTACTTTATTACATTCTGTGTCAAACTATTACGTAATACTCTCTGGGTCAAGATGTTACTTTATTACATTCTGTGTCCAACTATTACGTAATACTCTCTGGGTCAAGACGTTACTTTATTACATTCTGTGTCCAACTATTACGCAATACTCTCTGGGTCAAGATGTTACTTTATTACATTCTGTGTCCAACTATTACGCAATACTCTCTGGGTCAAGATGTTACTTTATTACATTCTGTGTCCAACTATTACGTAATACTCTCTGGGTCAAGACGTTACTTTATTACATTCTGTGTACAACTATTACGTAATACTCTCTGGGTCAAGATGTTACTTTATTACATTCTGTGTCCAACTATTACGTAATCCTCTCTGGGTCAAGACGTTACTTTATTACATTCTGTGTCCAACTATTACGCAATACTCTCTGGGTCAAGATGTTACTTTATTACATTCTGTGTCCAACTATTACGTAATACTCTCTGGGTCAAGATGTTACTTTATTACATTCTGTGTCCAACTATTACGTAATACTCTCTGGGTCAAGACGTTACTTTATTACATTCTGTGTCCAACTATTACGTAATGCTCTCTGGGTCAAGATGTTACTTTATTACATTCTGTGTCCAACTATTACGTAATACTCTCTGGGTCAAGATGTTACTTTCTATGATAAACACTTGATGATGTTATTCTTCAGTTTCATTCACCGCCACGATGAGGCCTTCTCCACGGAGCCCCTGAAGAACACAGGCCGGGGCCCCCCGCTGGGCTTCTACCACGTGCAGAATGTAAGAACTGCCCACATTTGAAATGTTGACTGGCTTGTTGTGCAGTCGCACGCTTTTTAACGCTGACTGCCTTTGTTTTTGTTTTAGATCGCGGTGGAAGTGACCAAGTCCTTGGTGGACTACATCAAGACCCAGCCTCTGGTGTTTGAGGTGTTTGGACACTACCAGAAGCAGCCCTTTCTTCCCCTCTGTAAAGACATCATCAGGTACTCCCTGCTGTGCAAAACTGTCTTTTATTGAGAACAGACCTCCGCCAAGGAAGAATTCAGGACTTTTTTAGTATCCGACATGTTTCTACTGGCCTCCATCTAACCTTCCAATGTTTGGGCAAAACTAGACCAAAGCAGGTGATAATAGGAGAGACCAGGGATGGCTACCCAATCCTGTAATTTTTCTTAGCACCGACCGAAACCCGTTCGATTCGTGCTACTCCAGCAGCACTGAGAGCGAACTCAGCCAAACTACCGTTAGCTAACGTTGCAATTTTCAATGCAAACAAAGAAACTGACCAAAAAAAAACGCTTCAACTTAAGTAAAGTTAGGCTCCTTTTTTTTTCCAAAAATGCGGTAGCTTGGTGCTAATATACATTGGTTTTGCTATTGACATGCTACTGATTAGTGATTTTACATACACCTCCAAATGTGTTGATGAAAACTACAACTAAGATGCACGCTACAATCAAACAGCTAGTGCGTAAAAAGGTATAATACTTACAGTAATAACACTTTTTAGGGCGCAACACAAAATTTGATTCAGCAAAGACTGGAGTGAGGAGCCAACACACCGTAAACTACACACTACTGCCATCTAACGTCTTGGGGTGTAACTGAGACTCACACATGTGATCATGAAACATGCACATAATTATTATTATCAAAAACAGTTCATATTTAATAACACACACATAACTACCAAAAATTGGTACCATTGAGTAGCGGTATGATTGTTACCGTAGCGGTTCAAATGTAAGCAACTTTAGGAGAGAGGCTGTTATTGAACTTGAATAATGGGAAAGTGGAAACGCAACAAAATCAATGTGGTAACTAGAGAAGCCCTGGGAGACTGCAGACTAGCACCAGGTCCCATGTTCCTAACTAGCACCAGGTCCCATGTCCCTAACAAGCACCATGCCCCTAACAAGCACCAGGTCCCATGTCCCTAACAAGCACCATGCCCCTAACAAGCACCAGGCCCCATGCCCTAACTAGCACCATGCCCCTAACAAGCACCAGGCCCCATGCCCTAACTAGCACCATGCCCCTAACAAGCACCAGGCCCCATGCCCTAACTAGCACCATGCCCCTAACAAGCACCAGGCCTCATGCCCTAACTAGCACCATGCCCCTAACAAGCACCAGGCCCCATGCCCTAACTAGCACCATGCCCCTAACAAACACCAGGCCCCATGTCCCTAACTAGCACCATGCCCCTAACAAGCACCAGGCCCCATGTCCCTAACTAGCACCAGGCCCCATGTCCCTAACTAGCACCATGCCCCTAACAAGCACCAGGCCCCATTCCCTAACTAGCACCATGCCCCTAACAAGCACCAGGCCCCATGTCCCTAACTAGCACCATGCCCCTAACAAGCACCAGGCCCCATGTCCCTAACTAGCACCATGCCCCTAACAAGCACCAGGCCCCATGCCCTAACTAGCACCATGCCCCTAACAAGCACCAGGCCCCATGTCCCTAACTAGCACCATGCCCCTAACAAGCACCAGGCCCCATGTCCCTAACTAGCGCCATGCCCCTAACAAGCACCAGGCCCCATGTCCCTAACTAGCACCATGCCCCTAACAAGCACCAGGCCCCATGTCCCTAACTAGCACCAGGCCCCATGCCCCTAACTAGCACCAGGCCCAATCTCCCTAACAAGCACCAGGCCCCATGTCCCTCAAGTCAAAGATCATTTGAAAAAACCTGAATACAGACGATGATCCAGATCACCTCGGAAATCAAATCACCATTTTCTGACATTTCCTGAAGTTTCATCAAAATCCAGCCATTATTTCAACTTTTCCCCCTAAAAGTCACATTGAGACTCAAGAGTTTGATATTCGATTAATAGAACAAATGAACACCCCACCTACCGTCAAGCATGGTGGTGGTAGTATCCTATGTTTTGGTAGTAGCCTATCTTACGTTTATGTTGAAAAAGTTGTTCTACATCAGGTGTAGAGACACCACGTTCGCCAACAAATCCAGTCTTTAGGTGAACGTTGAGAACCGATTCACGGTTGTGAGCCATTCGTTTATTTAAGCCGCACCCAACACATTTTACAAGAAGTTAATATTTTACATGCATAAGCCGCACCGGACTATAAGCCGCAGATATACAGCTGCAATCAAAAGTGTACATACACGTGTAAAGAACATAATGTCATGGCTGTCTTGAGTTTCCAATCATTTCTACAACTCTTATTTTTTTGTGATAGAGTGATTGGAGCACATACTTGTTGGTCACAAAAAACAGTCATGAAGTTTGGTTCTTTTATGAATTTATTATGGGTCTACTGAAGATGTGCTGGGTCAAAAGTATACATACAGCAATGTTAATATTTGCTTACATGTCCCTTGGCAAGTTTACCTGCAATAAGGCACTTTTAGTAGCCATCCACAAGCTTCTGGTTGTACTTTTGACCACTCCTCTTGACAACATTGGTGCAGTTCAGCTAAATGACATCACATGGACAAAGATAAGACCTTCTGGAGGAAAGTTCTGTGGTCAGATGAAACAAAAATTGAGCTGTTTGGCCACAATGCCCAGCAATATGTTTGGAGGAGTAAAGGTGAGGCCTTTAATCCCAGGAACACCATCAAGCATGGTGGTGGTATCAGGGGCGTCACTAGCTTTTAAGGACAGGGGGGGCTTAGCCCCCAGGAGATGCACAGGATGCGAGCGAACGTAGCACACGAGCACAAAACTTCACAAACGGCTAACAAAGACATAGAAATGATTCATTGTTATTATTATTATTTCAGTGGGTTTCTTTTCAATCTGTGTTCAGTACAACAACAAACATGGGTTAGCACAGTGACATTTTGTTTACAGCATCAACAATAAACAATGACTTGCATGATCCTTCAAGATACACTGAAACACAATGAAAGTCATGGCATTAGCCTCTATGTTATTACTTCACAACATAGAGGCTAATGCCACCACTTTAGCTCACAATACAATAATTGTTTGTTCCCAAATATTTTGAAGTTGCACAGATTACATTTTGGGCACATATGTGACTAAAATGGTTGTAAATTCAAGCCCTGGAAATATTACTTAATTACTTGAATTAAAGTAATATCTGGATCTGGATAATTTGGCTTGTATATAATATATTTATATATATATATATATATTATGGCAAGCCGGTAATAAAAAAATATATATGGATGTCTGAATAGAAATGAGAAACTTTTATATATACTGTAAATAAGAAAGACTTAGAGTCTGTCTGCTGATCTGAAAAAGAGCCAAAGCTGTCAAAGAGCTGAGGGACCATCTTCAAAGTGCAATGCTGAAACAAATAATGCAAACAATAAAATGTAACTTCCATGGCTTGAGATTAACGTAGTCCCGACGTCCAGGGGACGGTAAAAAAAATGCACGAGACGAAATTAAATGCTCCCCGGGACGATGGCTTTTAACCATTTTTTTTTTCTTTTTATGTATTTATTCATTTTACATTTTATATTAAATGTCTTGGTTTTTCCACCCTCTGAAAATCCTATGAAATGTTTAACAAGCCATCCTATAATAATACAACAGCTATTAATGTAACAATACAATAAAACAAATATATTTAATGATGTTTTTTTCATTATTTTAACAATAGGCCAATGTATATTACTTTATATAGATTCTACAAGAAACACAAAACTTAAAAACTAAATAATTTACAATTGCAGACACAAGGTTCTTGTTCTGCAGTGCTGTGTGCTAATGTGCTTCGTACACCTGCAGGACCGCAAGCAAGGTCGCAGAGAAAATGCGGACTGGATTTTGAGTGATGTGGGCATTTTCTATATGAACAAGTGGAATGGATTGGATACTGACGCATTAAAGGGGCTCTCTACCTTACACTATGAAGTGAGGGGAAACTGAGTGAATAATGACAGGTTATATGATTATTTATTTAAACTCATATTCGGGCCACTTTATAATGAATATGTCGGCATGTATTGGTAAAAAAAAAAAAAAAAAAAAAAATTTTTTTTTTTTTTTTTTTTAACACCAAATTATTTAGGGGGGCTTAAGAACATTTTAGGGGGGCTTTAGCCCCCCTAAAATAGGCCTAACAACGCCAATGGGTGGTAGTATTATGCTCTGGGCCTGTTTTTCTGCCAATGGATCTGGTGCTTTACAGAGAGTAAATGGGACAATGAAAAAGGAGGATTACCTCCAAATTCCTCAGGACAAGCTAAAATCATCAGCCCGGAGGTTGGGTCTTGGGCGCAGTTGGGTGTTCCAACAGGACAATGACCCCAAACACACGTCAAAAGTGGTAAAGGAAATGGCTAAATCAGGCTAGAATGAAGGTTTTAGAATGGCTTTCCCAACGTCCTGACTTAAACGTGTGGACAATGCTGAAGAAACAAGTCCATGTCAGAAAAGCAACACATTTAGCTGAACTGCACCAATTTTGTCAAGAGGAGTGGTCAAAAATTCCAGCAGAAGCTTGTGGATGGCTACCAAAAGCGCCTTATTGCAGTGAAACTTGCCAAGGGACATGTAAGCAAATATTAACATTGCTGTATGTATACTTTTGACCCATATATATATATATATATATATATATATATATTAGCAAAAGACAAGTTGAAAGATAAATGAATGGCACTTGGCGGAGGTATTCAAAGAGTTCTTCTAAATCCTGTCTCCTTTCACTAGTCCACTGCGGCCGTGCAGGAGACAGTTCCCACGCGTGATGCCTCTGTCCCAACCAGGTAAACACACTCCCCCTGTGCACCAGGTGTTGGCATGTTGCTCTCCCGCCCGGCGCTGTCATCTTAGCTGCCTGTCATTGGCTGTGAGCAGTGGACGCCACGCCGGACCAGGACAAATCGCTGGAGCTGATCCGATACCTGGTCCCGGACGTGCTCAACGGGGCGCTGGTGGACTCGCTCTCAGGCCACGCCCTGTCCGCCGCTGGCCTGGCCGCTTCCTTCCTGCTGGAAGCGAACGAGCGAGCTCAGCTGCAAGCCCCGCCCGCCGCTATTTGTTCTGTTATTAAAGCTCAGACGCCGGGTTGGTGAATGAGGCCGATCCAAGAGAATCCCCTCACCCAAAGTTCTTCTTTCTATATCAGTGGCTTGCACAGTGGCTGCTTGTGTGGGATTACACCTTCATGACGCTCTTAAAGCCACCTGGCCTTTCAGCAAATAAGTCAACTGATACTTGTTTGCTGTGGGGATTCTGGACTTGGATTGGCTCTCTGTGTTGACTGTCCCTCCTCCTACCTTACACTGCTGGTGTATACCTTCACCGACCTCTAGTATGGATACCTATTATACCTTCACCCACCTCTAACATGTATACCTATTACACCTTCACCCACCTCTAATATGTATACCTATTACACCTTCACCGACCTCTCATATGTATACCTATTACACCTTCACCGACCTCTCATATGTATACCTACAGTATTACACCTTCATCGACCTCTAATATGGATACCTATTACACCTTCATCCACCTCTAACATGTATACCTATTACACCTTCACCCACCTCTAATATGTATACCTATTACACCTTCACCGACCTCTAGTATGGATACCTATTACACCTTCACCCACCTCTAACATGTATACCTATTACACCTTCACCCACCTCTAATATGTATACCTATTACACCTTCACCCACCTCTAATATGTATACCTATTACACCTTCACCCACCTCTAATATGTATACCTATTACACCTTCACCCACCTCTCATATGTATACCTATTGCACCTTCACCGACCTCTAATATGTATACCTACAGTATTACACCTTCATCGACCTCTAACATGTATACCTATTACACCTTCACCCACCTCTAATATGTATACCTATTACACCTTCACCGACCTCTCATATGTATACCTATTGCACCTTCACCGACCTCTAATATGTATACCTACAGTATTACACCTTCATCGACCTCTAATATGGATACCTATTACACCTTCATCCACCTCTAACATGTATACCTATTACACCTTCATCCACCTCTAATATGTATACCTATTACACCTTCACCCACACCTCTAACATGTATACCTATTACACCTTCACCCACCTCTAATATGTATACCTATTACACCTTCGCCCACCTCTAGTATGGATACCTATTACACCTTCACCCACCTCTAACATGTATACCTATTACACTTTCACCCACCTCTAATATGTATACCTATTACACCTTCACCCACCTCTAATATGTATACCTATTACACCTTCACCCACCTCTCATATGTATACCTATTGCACCTTCACCGACCTCTAATATGTATACCTACAGTATTACACCTTCACCCACCTCTAACATGTATACCTAGTACACCTTCACCCACCTCTAATATGTATACCTATTACACCTTCACCCACCTCTAATATGTATACCTATTACACCTTCACCCACCTCTAATATGTATACCTATTACACCTTCACCCACCTCTAATATGTATACCTATTACACCTTCACCGACCTCTCATATGTATACCTATTGCACCTTCACCGACCTCTAATATGTATACCTATTACATCTTCACAGACCTCTAATATGTATAGCTATTACATCTTCACCGACCTCTAATATGTATACACCTTCACCGACCTCTAATATGTATACCTACAGTATTACACTTTCACCAACCTCTAATATGTATACCTACAGTATTACACTTTCACGACCTCTAACATGTATACCTATTACACCTTCACCGACCTCTAATATGTATACCTATTACACCTTCACCGGCCTCTAATATGTATACCTATTACATCTTCACCGACCTCTAATATGTATACACCTTCACCGACCTCTAATATGTATACCTACAGTATTACACTTTCACCAACCTCTAATATGTATACACCTTCACCGACCTCTAATATGTATACCTATTACACCTTCACCGACCTCTAACATGTATACCTACAGTATTACACTTTCACCGACCTCTAATATGTATACCTACAGTATTACACTTTCACCGACCTCTAACATGTATACCTATTACACCTTCACCGACCTCTAATATGTATACCTACAGTATTACACTTTCACCGACCTCTAGCATGTATACCTATTACACCTTCACCGACCTCTAATATGTATACCTATTACACCTTCACCGACCTCTAACATGTATACCTACAGTATTACACTTTCACCGACCTCTAATATGTACACCTACAGTATTACACTTTCACCGACCTCTAATATGTATACCTACAGTATTACACTTTCACCGACCTCTAACATGTATACCTATTACACCTTCACCAACCTCTAATATGTATACCTACAGTATTACACTTTCACCGACCTCTAACATGTATACCTATTACACCTTCACCGACCTCTAACATGTATACCTACAGTATTACACTTTCACCGACCTCTAACATGTATACCTACAGTATTACACTTTCACCGACCTCTAACATGTATACCTATTACACCTTCACCGACCTCTAACATGTATACCTACAGTATTACACTTTCACCGACCTCTAACATGTATACCTACAGTATTACACTTTCACCGACCTCTAACATGTATACCTATTACACCTTCACCAACCTCTAATATGTATACCTACAGTATTACACTTTCACCGACCTCTAACATGTATACCTATTACACCTTCACCGACCTCTAACATGTATACCTACAGTATTACACTTTCACCGACCTCTAACATGTATACCTACAGTATTACACTTTCACCGACCTCTAACATGTATACCTACAGTATTACACCTTCACCGACCTCTAACATGTATACCTATTACACCTTCACCGCCTTCAAATAGAAATGTGATGATGATGCTGAATATTGATTGTTTTCGGAGGTTACCACAATGCAAGAGACTATTTGCTCTTGCGTTGGGTTATGCAGGTGAATGTAGTAAACGGGGTTCCCACACGTCTTGGTAAACCTGAAAAAGTCATGAAAATAAATGTTAAATGACATGAAAGAAAAGAATGTATTCCCTCCCCTGCCTTGTGAGCAAACACAAAGGGGTCTTCCACATGTAAAACTGTCCTCACCTTAGCTTAAAGGCCTACTGAAAGCCACTACTACCGACCACGCAGTCTGATAGTTTATATATCAATGATGAAATCTTAACATTATAACACATGCCAATACGGCCGGGTTAACTTATAAAGTGACATTTTAAATTTGCCGCTAAACTTCCGGTTCGAAACGCCTCTGAGGATGACGTATGCGTGTGACGTAGCCCGACGAACACGGGTATGCCTTCCACATTGAAGCCGATATGAAAAAGCTCTGTTTTCATTTCATAATTCCACAGTATTCTGGACATCTGTGTTCGTGAATCTGTTTCAATCATGTTCATTGCATTATGGAGAAGGAAGCCAAGCAAGCAAAGAAGAAAGTTGTCGGTGCGAAATGGACGTATTTTTCGAACGTAGTCAGCCACAACAGTACACAGCCGGCGCTTCTTTGTTTACATTCCCGAAAGATGCAGTCAAGATGGAAGAACTCGGATAACAGAGACTCTAACCAGGAGGACTTTTGATTTGGATACACAGACGCCTGTAGGGAACTGGGACAACACAGACTCTTACCAGGATTACTTTGATTTGGATGACAAAGACGCAGACGTGCTACTGTGAGTATGCAGCTTTGGCTTTTTTTTGCGTATGTACGTAACTTTTTTAAAATATATAAGCTTTATGAACCTTGGGTTAGGTGAACGGTCTTTTGGGCTGAGTGATTGTGTGTGTTGATCATGTGTTTGAATTGTATTGGCGTGTTCTATGGAGCTAGGAGCTAGCAGAGGAGCTAGGAGCTAGCATAACAAACACGCAGGTGTTATTATGCAGGATTAATTTGTGGCATATTAAATATAAGCCTGGTTGTGTTGTGGCTAATAGAGTATATATATGTCTTGTGTTTATTTACTGTTGTAGTCATTCCCAGCTGAATATCAGGTACCGTGAGTATGCAGCCTTGGCTGCTAAACATTCGATAACTTGACCGTATGTGCGCGTCACGTACGTAACTTTTTAAAAATATATAAGCTTTATGAACCTTGGGTTAGGTAAACGGTCTTTTGGGCTGAGTGATTGTGTGTGTTGATCAGGTGTTTGTATTGTATTGGCGTGTTCTATGGAGCTAGGAGCTAGCAGAGGAGCTAGGAGCTAGCATAACAAACACGCAGGTGTTTTTATGCAGGATTAATTTGTGGCATATTAAATATAAGCCTGGTTGTGTTGTGGCTAATAGAGTATATATATGTCTTGTGTTTATTTACTGTTGTAGTCATTCCCAGCTGAATATCAGGTCACCCCCGGCTCTCACAGCATCTTCCCTATCTGAATAGCTTCAACTCCCCACTAGTCCTTCACTTGCACTTTACTCATCCACAAATCTTTCATCCTCGCTCAAATTAATGGGGAAATTGTCGCTTTCTCGGTCCGAATCTCTCTCACTTCATGCGGCCATCATTGTAAACAATAGGGAACTTTGCGTATATGTTCAACTGACTACGTCACGCTACTTCCGGTAGGGGCAAGCCTTTTTTTTATCAGATACCAAAAGTTGCAATCTTTATCGTCGTTGTTCTATACTAAATCCTTTCAGCAAAAATATGGCAATATCGCGAAATGATCAAGTATGACACATAGAATAGATCTGCTATCCCCGTTTAAATAAAAAAAATTCATTTCAGTAGGTTAATATCTGTTTCTCAGCAGTGATACTCAGCTGCAATACACTTTTCCACCACTTGTGGCAGTAGTGACAATATCAAACAAAGAGAAGAAGTTTCTTAAGCGCAAAAATTATGACTAAATTAGTGAAGCTTTATTTTAATTTGCACTTAAATGTATTTATTTAACAAACATTTATATTATTTACTAATTTAATTAAAATGCATTTATTTCAGCACTGCTTTTATTGTATGTACCTTTATTCTTATTGATCTAATTTAATGAGTCCCTTCTTTTACAGTATTTATTTAGTAACCAGCCTGACCTAAGACTTGATAATCATCTTTCTGATGAACACAAGGTTGTAAACTGGAAGTAGGTCAGATAGAATGATTAATTCCCAACATGGCTGTCAGTCCACTTGATACAACTTCAAAACAATGAAGTGTAGTTTAAAAGGCTGTGGACGCGTTGATTAAACACCAAAAAGGGGAAATCAGAGAATAAGTCATTCAGGAATCATTTCCGGGAAAGAGTGGGAACCCTGACTCAAATCAACGCATCACTAAGAACAGTTTCAGCTTTTATTTTGAAGTGGCCAAACCTGGTGGGGGTGTATTCATTGGGTAGTTGGAATGGGTTCCTTCCTTCCTCTCGTCTTCCCTCTTTCCTTCCTGCCTAGAATCTAAAACTGGGCCACTTCCTGTCTGACCTCCTTCTACTTCCCTTTTTAGTACCTGCCACCAAGCTGACAGCCGTGACCCGCCCACAAGCCGGGCCGTGCCACTGCAAATACGACCTGATGGTTTTATTTGAGATCTGCGAGCTGGAGGCCAACGGGGAGTGAGTATCGCCTCTGTTAGTGATTTATTTTAGGGGATTCATCATGAAATGAAAGGAGCGCTGTGTTTGTTTTTCTAGTTACATCCCTGCTGTGGTGGACCACAGAGGAGGGATGCCTTGTCACGGCACCTTCCTGCTGCACCAGGTGAGTCGCTCCCACCTTGACTTGTGTGCAACTTCCTCACACAATAAATGCTCCAATTAATGGCACAGTTGCCAATAGTTGCCAGGTGTGCGGCAAATACCCATAGAGGTCTCTAATTGGTCCAAAAACATTGACATGAATGTGATACGAAGTACACTATATTGCCAAAAGTATTTGGCCACTGTTAGGTCCGACCAGATGTTCCTCCAGGGAATTTAAGTTTCTGGTCACTCCCAAGTTCTTTTGATGACATAAGCTGAGCTCAAATTTGACCAGCAGACAGAATGTGTTACGTCTTCGACGCATGGCTGCGATTGTTGTGTTCCTTCCAAGGCAGGAGACAAGCAGGAGTGTCGTGGAGGTAAGATGAAGTATTCTTTTAATAAATTAAAGGCAAGACAAAAATACAAAACTGAGGACGCTAGCAAGCGTGGAGCAGAACAAAACCAAAATGTCACCAAAGGTGAAAAAACGAGGAAAGCTAGACTTTGCTACAGCGATGAGAAAAAACATGAGACGTAAATGTTGCCTACAGCAAACATTGACCCAGCAACTACTGCTGGGTGACCGCACACTATAAAGGGGAGTGATTAATCAAAACACCTGGTGGGAAGACTAATTGATAAACTAAGACATGTGAGGAGAATCAGTGCCCATGGAAACCAACAGTAAACAGGGAAAGAGGGTGCACCCAGGAAACAGATTAACACAGAAACATTACCAAAAACATACATCATGCCATGATCCGGGTACCGGATCATGACAGAATGGGTATTTTGTGATTTATTTTCAAAGCTTTGAAAACAAACGTGAGACCAATCCAGTACAGAAGCGTTCACTAGCGCAGCTAAGATCTATCTCCCCCCTAAACCCACGGAAGTGCTGTCTTCTTTCCTCTGTCCCTCGCTCCCACCCTCGTTGTTATGGCTACTCCCTGAGTTATGGCTACTCCCTGCATACCATAATTTCAAGGCCGACACACAGTACTTGCAGACAGAAAGAGCACAATTGGAAGAACACTAGCTGTTTTGTAATATGACTATGAAAATAAAGAAGTAACACTTAAATATGGATATATGTAAAAATCTGCTTCCGTCACCACCCATCCAAATGATGAGAATCAGGTGTCCTAATCACTTGGCCCGGCCACAGGTGTATGAAATCAAGCACTTAGGCAGGGAGACTGTTTCTACAAACATTTGTGAAAGAATGGGCCGCGCCTAAAAATTCCAAAGTCACATTGACATGAAAAAATCCGATACGATAAATTCGGAATTGTATTGAATTTGTTACATTGACGTGAAGAAATCCGATATGAAAAATTCGTAATTGTACTGTTCACATTGACGTGATAAAATCCGATATGAAAAATTCGGAATTGTATTGAATTTGTTACATTGACGTGAAAAAATCCGATATGAAAAATTTGTAATTGTACTGTTCACATTGACATGAACAAATCTGATAGGAAATATTCGGAATCACACTGTTCACATTGACATGAAAAAATCCGATACGAAAAATTCGTAATTGTATTGAATTTGTTACATTGACGTGAAAAAATCCGATATGAAAAATTCGTAATTGCACTGTTCACATTGACGTGATAAAATCCGATACGAAAAATTCGTAATTGTATTGAATTTGTTACATTGACGTGAAAAAATCAGATATGAAAAATTTGTAATTGTACTGTTCACATTGACATGAACAAATCTGATAGGAAATATTCGGAATCACACTGTTCACATTGACATGAAAAAATCCGATACGATAAATTCGGAATTGTATTGAATTTGTTACATTGACGTGAAAAAATCCGATATGAAAAATTCGTAATTGTACTGTTCACATTGACGTGATAAAATCCGATACGAAAAATTCGTAATTGTATTGAATTTGTTACATTGACGTGAAAAAATCAGATATGAAAAATTTGTAATTGTACTGTTCACATTGACATGAACAAATCTGATAGGAAATATTCGGAATCACACTGTTCACATTGACATGAAAAAATCCGATACGATAAATTCGGAATTGTATTGAATTTGTTACATTGACGTGAAAAAATCCGATATGAAAAATTCGTAATTGTACTGTTCACATTGACGTGATAAAATCCGATACGAAAAATTCGTAATTGTATTGAATTTGTTACATTGACGTGAAAAAATCAGATATGAAAAATTTGTAATTGTACTGTTCACATTGACATGAACAAATCTGATAGGAAATATTCGGAATCACACTGTTCACATTGACATGAAAAAATCCGATACGATAAATTCGGAATTGTATTGAATTTGTTACATTGACGTGAAAAAATCCGATATTAAAAATTCGTAATAGTACTGTTCACATTGACGTGATAAAATCCGATACGAAAAATTCGTAATTGTATTGAATTTGTTACATTGACGTGAAAAAATCAGATATGAAAAATTTGTAATTGTACTGTTCACATTGACATGAACAAATCTGATAGGAAATATTCGGAATCACACTGTTCACATTGACATGAAAAAGTCAGATACGATAAATTCGGAATTGTATTGAATTTGTTACATTGACGTGAAAAAATCCGATATGAAAAATTCGTAATTGTACTGTTCACATTGACGTGATAAAATCAGATACGAAAAATTCGTAATTGTATTGAATTTGTTACATTGACGTGAAAAAATCAGATATGAAAAATTTGTAATTGTACTGTTCACATTGACATGAACAAATCTGATAGGAAATATTCGGAATCACACTGTTCACATTGACATGAAAAAATCCGATACGATAAATTCGGAATTGTATTGAATTTGTTACATTGACGTGAAAAAATCCGATATGAAAAATTCGTAATAGTACTGTTCACATTGACGTGATAAAATCCGATACGAAAAATTCGTAATTGTATTGAATTTGTTACATTGACGTGAAAAAATCAGATATGAAAAATTTGTAATTGTACTGTTCACATTGACATGAACAAATCTGATAGGAAATATTCGGAATCACACTGTTCACATTGACATGAAAAAATCCGATACGATAAATTCGGAATTGTATTGAATTTGTTACATTGACGTGAAAAAATCCGATATGAAAAATTCATAATTGTACTGTTCACATTGACGTGATAAAATCCGATACG
The DNA here is from genome assembly GCF_033978785.1 of Entelurus aequoreus. NCBI lineage: Eukaryota > Metazoa > Chordata > Actinopteri > Syngnathiformes > Syngnathidae > Entelurus > Entelurus aequoreus. Next base: position 721,469 of record NC_084757.1, on the reverse strand, counting down.
AAAAATTCGTAATTGTATTGAATTTGTTACATTGACGTGAAAAAATCTGATATGAAAAATTTGTAATTGTACTGTTCACATTGACATGAACAAATCTGATAGGAAATATTCGGAATCACACTGTTCACATTGACATGAAAAAATCCGATACGATAAATTCGGAATTGTATTGAATTTGTTACATTGACGTGAAAAAATCAGATATGAAAAAGTCGTAATAGTACTGTTCACATTGACGTGATAAAATCCGATACGAAAAATTCGTAATTGTATTGAATTTGTTACATTGACGTGAAAAAATCAGATATGAAAAATTTGTAATTGTACTGTTCACATTGACATGAACAAATCTGATAGGAAATATTCGGAATCACACTGTTCACATTGACATGAAAAAATCCGATACGATAAATTCGGAATTGTATTGAATTTGTTACATTGACGTGAAAAAATCCGATATGAAAAATTCGTAATTGTACTGTTCACATTGACGTGATAAAATCCGATACGAAACATTCGTAATTGTATTGAATTTGTTACATTGACGTGAAAAAATCAGATATGAAAAATTTGTAATTGTACTGTTCACATTGACATGAACAAATCTGATAGGAAATATTCGGAATCACACTGTTCACATTGACATGAAAAAATCCGATACGATAAATTCGGAATTGTATTGAATTTGTTACATTGACGTGAAAAAATCCGATATGAAAAATTCGTAATTGCACTGTTCACATTGACGTGATAAAATCCGATACGAAAAATTCGTAATTGTATTGAATTTGTTACATTGACGTGAAAAAATCCGATATGAAAAATTTGTAATTGTACTGTTCACATTGACATGAACAAATCTGATAGGAAATATTCGGAATCGCACTGTTCACATTGACATGAAAAAATCCGATACGATGAATTCGGAATTGTATTGAATTTGTTACATTGACGTGAAAAAATCCGATATGAAAAATTCGTAATTGTACTGTTCACATTGACGTGATAAAATCAGATACGAAAAATTCGTAATTGTATTGAATTTGTTACATTGACGTGAAAAAATCCGATATGAAAAATTTGTAATTGTACTGTTCACATTGACATGAACAAATCTGATAGGAAATATTCGGAATCACACTGTTCACATTGACATGAAAAAATCCGATACAATAAATTCGGAATTGTATTGAATTTGTTACATTGACGTGAAAAAATCCGATATGAAAAATTCATAATTGTACTGTTCACATTGACGTGATAAAATCCGATACGAAAAATTCGTAATTGTATTGAATTTGTTACATTGACGTGAAAAAATCAGATATGAAAAATTTGTAATTGTACTGTTCACATTGACATGAACAAATCTGATAGGAAATATTCGGAATCACACTGTTCACATTGACATGAAAAAATCCGATACGATAAATTCGGAATTGTATTGAATTTGTTACATTGACGTGAAAAAATCCGATATGAAAAATTCGTAATTGTACTGTTCACATTGACGTGATAAAATCCGATACGAAAAATTCGTAATTGTATTGAATTTGTTACATTGACGTGAAAAAATCAGATATGAAAAATTTGTAATTGTACTGTTCACATTGACATGAACAAATCTGATAGGAAATATTCGGAATCACACTGTTCACATTGACATGAAAAAATCCGATACGATAAATTCGGAATTGTATTGAATTTGTTACATTGACGTGAAAAAATCCGATATGAAAAATTCGTAATTGCACTGTTCACATTGACGTGATAAAATCCGATACGAAAAATTCGTAATTGTATTGAATTTGTTACATTGACGTGAAAAAATCAGATATGAAAAATTTGTAATTGTACTGTTCACATTGACATGAACAAATCTGATAGGAAATATTCGGAATCACACTGTTCACATTGACATGAAAAAATCCGATACGATAAATTCGGAATTGTATTGAATTTGTTACATTGACGTGAAAAAATCTGATATGAAAAATTCGGAATTGTACTGTTCACGTTGACGTGATAAAATCCGATATGAAAAATTCGTAATTGTATTGAATTGGTTACATTGACGTGAAAAAAATCAGATTTGAAAAATTTGTAATTGTACTGTTCACATTGACATGAACAAATCTGATAGGAAATATTCGGAATCACACTGTTCACATTGACATGAAAAAATCCGATACGAAAAATTCGTAATTGTATTGAATTTGTTACATTGACGTGAAAAAATCCGATATGAAAAATTTGTAATTGTACTGTTCACATTGACATGAACAAATCTGATAGGAAATATTCGGAATCACACTGTTCACATTGACATGAAAAAATCTGATACGATAAATTCGGAATTGTATTGAATTTGTTACATTGACGTGAAAAAATCTGATATGAAAAATTCGTAAAAGTACTGTTCACATTGACGTGATAAAATCCGATACGAAAAATTCGTAATTGTATTGAATTTGTTACATTGACGTGAAAAAATCAGATATGAAAAATTTGTAATTGTACTGTTCACATTGACATGAACAAATCTGATAGGAAATATTCGGAATCACACTGTTCACATTGACATGAAAAAGTCCGATACGATAAATTCGGAATTGTATTGAATTTGTTACATTGACGTGAAAAAATCCGATATGAAAAATTCGTAATTGTACTGTTCACATTGACGTGATAAAATCAGATACGAAAAATTCGTAATTGTATTGAATTTGTTACATTGACGTGAAAAAATCCGATATGAAAAATTAGTAATTGTACTGTTCACATTGACATGAACAAATCTGATAGGAAATATTCGGAATCACACTGTTCACATTGACATGAAAAAATCCGATACGATGAATTCGGAATTGTATTGAATTTGTTACATTGACGTGAAAAAATCCGATATGAAAAAATCGTAATTGTACTGTTCACATTGACGTGATAAAATCCGATACGAAAAATTCGTAATTGTATTGAATTTGTTACATTGACGTGAAAAAATCCGATATGAAAAATTTGTGATTGTACTGTTCACATTGACATGAACAAATCTGATAGGAAATATTTGGAATCACACTGTTCACATTGACATGAAAAAATCCGATATGATAAATTCGGAATTGTATTGAATTTGTTACATTGACGTGAAAAAATCCGATATGAAAAATTTGTAATTGTACTGTTCACATTGACGTGATAAAATCCGATACGAAAAATTCGTAATTGTATTGAATTTGTTACATTGACGTGAAAAAATCAGATATGAAAAATTTGTAATTGTACTGTTCACATTGACATGAACAAATCTGATAGGAAAAAAAGGGAATTGTACTGTTCACATCGACATGCAACAAAATGGGAATTGACCTGCCGTGTGAACAAGGCCTTATATCGGTATTGTATCGGAAGTGAGAGATTGTATTGAGACACTCTAACTCCAAACCAGTATAATAGTTAGACTATCAGCGGTGGACCTAATGAAACATGTGGTTGTAAGTACTTAACTCAATCTTTTGTTGACTCTGCAGGGCCTCCAGAGGAGAATCACTGTGACCATAGTCCACGAGTCAGGGGGCGACATTGAATGGAGGGATGTCCGAGAGCTTGTTGTGGGTACGTTCCACACCCACATGACACCAGTTTTAAAGTGTTGCCAAATTCTGAGCAAGGAAAGTAGCTCCTGGCTGTCCTAAAAGTCGTTAGATGACATCATTGCCTCAATTGCATCATTTTTTGCAGTGGACGCTATAGGAGAGATGATTAGAACTGAAAATTAACTTAACTGTTATTTTGATTCTTAGTTGTTTTCTTTAAATCAGTTAAATGTTAGAGCAGCGGTGTCCAAATTTTTGGCCCGCAGGCCAAATGTGGCCCGCCGACGTCTTTAATTTGGCCTGCGAGACGTCATGAGTTGTTTAAGGAATTGCATTCATTTTAATAGTCTGACAATTTTGAAGCTGCTATTATGTTGCCATCTATTGGTCAACATGAGTAATTCAGGTAAATTACTTTTAATCACACTCTTAATTGATGTATATATTTATATATATATATATATATATATATATATATATATATATATATATATATATATATATATATATATATATATATATATATATATATATATATATGTGTATATATATATATATATATATATATATATATATATATATATATATATATATATATATGTATATATATATATACACACGCACATATATATATATTTTTTTTTCTCATACACACGACTGAAATCCTTGCATACACACTATTGAGTACTACACACTCAGTAGTGTGTGTGAGAATAGTTCTTTAGTTGTTTATGTGAGAGTGTTTCAGTTGTGTGTGAGAAATGTTCAGTAGTGTGTAATAAATAATTTCAATAGTGTGTATGAGAGGATTTCAGTAGTGTGTATGAGGAAAAAAATCAGTAGTGTGTATGAGAGGATTTCAGTAGTTTGTCTAAGAGCATTATACTAGTGTGTGTGTGTGTGTGTGTGTGTGTGTGTGTGTGTGTGTGTGTGTGTGTGTGTGTGTGTGTGTGTGTGTGTGTGTGTGTGTGTGTGTGTGTGTGTGTGTGTGTGTGTGTGTGTGTGTGTGTGTGTGTGTGTGTGTGAAAGAAAAATCAGTTGCGTGTATTAGAGGAGTTCAGTAGTGTGTGAGAGGATTTTAGTAGTGTATGAGAGAAGATGATTTCAGTGGTGTGAATGAGAGGATTTCAGTAGTGTATGAGAGGATTTCAGTAGCGTGTATGAGAGGATTTCAAAAGTGTGTGTAAGATGATTTCAGTTAGGGTGCGTGAGAGAAGATGATTTCTATAGTGTGTATGAAAGGATTTCAGCAGTGTGTATGAGAGAAGATGATTTCGATAGTGTGTATGAGAGGATTTCAGTAGTGTGTATGAGAGAAGATGATTTCAATAGTGGTAATGAGAGGATTTCAGTTATGTGCGTGAGAGAAGATGATTTCAATAGTAGTGTGTATGAGAGGATTTCAGTAGTGTGTATGAGAGAAGATTATTTCAATAGTGTGTATGAGAGGATTTCAGTAGTGTGTATGAGAGAAGATCATTTCAACAGTGTGTATGAGGATTTCAGTAGTGTGTATGAGAAAAGATGATTTCAGTAGTGTGTATGAGATGATTTCAGTAGTGTGTATGAGAGAAGATGATTTCAGTAGTGTGTGTGAGAGGAGTTCAGTAGTGTATATGAGAAAAGATGATTTCAGTAGTGTGTATGAGATGATTTCAGTAGTGTGTATGAGAGAAGATGATTTCAGTTGTGTGTATGAGAGGAGTTCAGTAGTGTATATGAGAAAAGATTATTTCAGTTGTGTGTATGAGAGGATTTCAGTAGTGTATATGAGAAAAGATGATTTCAGTTGTGTGTATGAGATGATTTCAGTTGTGTGTATGAGAGAAGATGATTTCAGTAGTGTATGAGAGGATTTCAGTAGTGTGTATGAGAAAAGATGATTTCAGTAGTGTGTATGAGATGATTTCAGTAGTGTGTATGAGAGAAGATGATTTCAGTAGTGTGCGTGAGAGGAGTTCAGTAGTGTATATGAGAAAAGATGATTTCAGTAGTGTATATGAGAGGATTTCAGTACTGTATATGAGAAAAGATGATTTCAGTTGTGTGTATGAGAGGATTTCAGTAGTGTGTATGAGAGAAGATGATTTCAGTTGTGTGTATGAGAGGAGTTCAGTAGTGTATATGAGAAAAGATTATTTCAGTTGTGTGTATGAGAGGATTTCAGTAGTGTATATGAGAAAAGATGATTTCAGTTGTGTGTATGAGATGATTTCAGTTGTGTGTATGAGAGAAGATGATTTCAGTAGTGTATGAGAGGATTTCAGTAGTGTGTATGAGAAAAGATGATTTCAGTAGTGTGTATGAGATGATTTCAGTAGTGTGTATGAGAGAAGATGATTTCAGTAGTGTGCGTGAGAGGAGTTCAGTAGTGTATATGAGAAAAGATGATTTCAGTAGTGTATATGAGAGGATTTCAGTACTGTATATGAGAAAAGATGATTTCAGTTGTGTGTATGAGAGGATTTCAGTAGTGTGTATGAGAGAAGATGATTTCAGTAGTGTATATGAGAAAAGATGATTTCAGTTGTGTGTATGAGAGGATTTCAGTAGTGTGTATGAGAGAAGATGATTTCAGTTGTGTGTATGAGAGGATTTCAGTAGTGTATATGAGAAAAGATGATTTCAGTAGTGTGCGTGAGAGGAGTTCAGTAGTGTATATGAGAAAAGATGATTTCAGTTGTGTGTATGAGATGATTTCAGTAGTGTGTATGAGAGAAGATGATTTCAGTTGTGTGTATGAGAGGATTTCAGTAGTGTATATGAGAAAAGATGATTTCAGTTGTGTGTATGAGATGATTTCAGTAGTGTGTATGAGAGAAGATGATTTCAGTAGTGTGTGAGAGGATTTCAGTAGTGTGTATGAGAAAAGATGATTTCAGTAGTGTGTATGAGATGATTTCAGTAGTGTGTATGAGAGAAGATGATTTCAGTAGTGTGTGTGAGAGGAGTTCAGTAGTGTATATGAGAAAAGATGATTTCAGTAGTGTATATGAGAGGATTTCAGTAGTGTGTATGAGAAAAGATGATTTCAGTTGTGTGTATGAGAGGATTTCAGTAGTGTGTATGAGAGAAGATGATTTCAGTAGTGTATATGAGAAAAGATGATTTCAGTTGTGTGTATGAGAGGATTTCAGTAGTGTATATGAGAAAAGATGATTTCAGTTGTGTGTATGAGATGATTTCAGTAGTGTGTATGAGAGAAGATGATTTCAGTAGTGTGTGTGAGAGGAGTTCAGTAGTGTATATGAGAAAAGATGATTTCAGTAGTGTGTATGAGATGATTTCAGTAGTGTGTATGAGAGAAGATGATTTCAGTTGTGTGTATGAGAGGAGTTCAGTAGTGTATATGAGAAAAGATTATTTCAGTTGTGTGTATGAGAGGATTTCAGTAGTGTATATGAGAAAAGATGATTTCAGTTGTGTGTATGAGATGATTTCAGTAGTGTGTATGAGAGAAGATGATTTCAGTAGTGTATGAGAGGATTTCAGTAGTGTGTATGAGAAAAGATGATTTCAGTAGTGTGTATGAGATGATTTCAGTAGTGTGTATGAGAGAAGATGATTTCAGTAGTGTGTGTGAGAGGAGTTCAGTAGTGTATATGAGAAAAGATGATTTCAGTTGTGTGTATGAGAGGATTTCAGTAGTGTGTATGAGAGAAGATGATTTCAGTTGTGTGTATGAGATGATTTCAGTAGTGTGTATGAGAGAAGATGATTTCAGTAGTGTATGAGAGGATTTCAGTAGTGTATATGAGAAAAGATGATTTCAGTTGTGTGTATGAGATGATTTCAGTAGTGTGTATGAGAGAAGATGATTTCAGTAGTGTATGAGAGGATTTCAGTAGTGTGCGTGAGAGAAGATGATTTCAGTAGTGTGTATGAGAGAAGATGATTTCAGTAGTGTATGAGAGGATTTCAGTAGTGTGTGTGAGAGAAGATGATTTCAGTAGTGTGTATGAGAGAAGATGATTTCAGTAGTGTATGAGAGGATTTCAGTAGTGTGCGTGAGAGAAGATGATTTCAGTAGTGTGTATGAGAGAAGATGATTTCAGTAGTGTATGAGAGGATTTCAGTAGTGTGTGTGAGAGAAGATGATTTCAGTAGTGTATGAGAGGATTTCAGTAGTGTGTGTGAGAGAAGATGATTTCAGTAGTGTGAGAGGTAATTCTGAATAATGTCCCTAACAGTTCCTGCTATGTATGTGCATTTTTTTTTCTCCTCTTTCTTTTGTTCTGGACATCACTTTGTGTTGCCACTTACCTGTGTATGAAAAATTATATAACGTTAGATTTGTTACATCCTGTTGGAAACAAGACTATAATAGTGAGTGTGTGTGTTCTGCTCTTTTTTTCCCCAGGACGTCTCCGCAACACGCCTGAATCTGACGAGACCCTGGTGGACCCTAATATTCTGTCCCTCAACATCTTGTCTGCCGGCTACGTCAAGCCCTTGCAGGACGACAGGTAGACACTGTTGCAACGTGCACAACAACACCTGTTATGCTTCACGGGCAATGAATCACTAGCACCTTATTCCAAACCAGGGCTGTTTCCACTGAGGGATGCACACTGAAAAGTCTAAAAATGCGGCAACCATTTTGACATTTTTTTTTTTGTCCTGTCCAGCTTCTCAGGCAAATCATATAGTAGATGTAGATGCCCATATCGGCTGTTCAGATTGACTTTACAAAAGAGAAGTGTGGGATACTTCTCTCGTTGCCTTATTTGTATTTGACTTTATTAAATGTATTTATATTATCATTTGGTGCAGCCGGGCCGGAGCAGGAGGGGATAGAAAGAGGAAAAAAGGAAGACAGAGGCGGAAATTGTGGGGACAAGAGGGGGATAAAACAGAGAGACAAAAACAACAACAGCAAACACAACAACAACAACAACAATAGAGCAACATCAGCAAATAGGATATGTAGTAAAAGTGATAGCAAAGAAGCAGTTAGTGAAATAAATAATAATACAGAAATGACAATGAGCATTATTACACTACCAATGGAGCAATACAAATACCAATAGAAATAGCGCTATTGATAATGAATAATACCAATAATTTACCTCTATTATCAACAATACAGTTGTTCAAATGCAACAATACATATACGTAATGATAACTAGAGATACAAAATGATGCAGAAAAATGGAGGGGAAGAAAGAGAAGCAATTTTGACATTTTTAAACCAATACAATATATATATCCCTCAATATAAAGTTGGATTTTTAAACATTTTTTATACCCTTTTTGTCAAAGAAAATCTTGTTTTTTATGGCAAAAACCCAAAATGCGCAATATCCACTTTCCCTGACTATTGCTGAGCTCTGTCGACTTGAATAGCTTGATTAAAGGGACAAGCGGTAGAAAATGGATGGAAAATGTAAGTCCTAAAATGAAAATATACTTTAAAAAAAAGTCGATTCCACGGTCATTTTTATTTTTCCAACTAGCGATGTTCCGATCCAATATTGGTCTGATAGCAGTAAAAGTATTTGTAGGATTATATGAGTGTGCATCTAAAGTTTTCACTATTAGCGCTCTGATACGAGCAGTCCTGCAGCGTGTTGACTTGTGTGATATCATGTGCGATACAAGCATTCCCGCAGTGTTGACTTGTGTGTGTGATGTCATGTGCGATACAAGCATTCCTGCAGCGTGTTGACTTGTGTGATATCATGTGCGATACAAGCAGTCCTGCAGAGTGTTGACTTGTGTGTGTGATATCATGTGCGATACAAGCATTCCTGCAGCGTGTTGACTTGTGTGATATCATGTGCGATACAAGCAGTCCTGCAGAGTGTTGACTTGTGTGATATCATGTGCGATACAAGCAGTCCTGCAGAGTGTTGACTTGTGTGTGTGATATCATGTGCGATACAAGCATTCCTGCAGAGTGTTGACTTGTGTGATATCATGTGCGATACAAGCAGTCCTGCAGAGTGTTGACTTGTGTGTGTGATATCATGTGCGATACAAGCATTCCTGCAGCGTGTTGACTTGTGTGATATCATGTGCGATACAAGCAGTCCTGCAGAGTGTTGACTTGTGTGTGTGATATCATGTGCGATACAAGCATTCCTGCAGAGTGTTGACTTGTGTGATATCATGTGCGATACAAGCAGTCCTGCAGAGTGTTGACTTGTGTGTGTGATATCATGTGCGATACAAGCATTCCTGCAGAGTGTTGACTTGTGTGATATCATGTGCAATACAAGCAGTCCTGCAGAGTGTTGACTTGTGTGATATCATGTGCGATACAAGCAGTCCTGCAGAGTGGTGACTTGTGTGTGTAATATCATGTGCGATACAAGCAGTCCTGCAGGGTGTTGACTTGTGTGATATCATGTGCGATACAAGCAGTCCTGCAGAGTGTTGACTTGTGTGTGTGTGATATCATGTGCGATACAAACATTCCTGCAGAGTGTTGACTTGTGTGATATCATGTGCGATACAAGCAGTCCTGCAGAGTGGTGACTTGTGTGTGTGTGATATCATGTGCGATATAAGCAGTCCTGCAGAGTGTTGACTTGTGTGTGTGATATCATGTGCGATACAAGTATTCCTGCAGAATTTTGACTTGTGTGATATCATGTGCGATACAAGCAGTCCTGCAGAGTGTTGACTTGTGTGTGTGATATCATGTGCGATACAAGCATTCCTGCAGAGTGTTGACTTGTGTGTGTGATAACATGTGCGATACAAGCAGTCCTGCAGCGTGTTGACTTGTGTGCGATATCATGTGCGATACGAGCAGTCCTGCAGAGTGTTTACTCGTGTGTGATATCATGTGCGATACAAGCAGTCCTGCAGAGTGTTGACTTGTTAGCATCCAAATGTCCTCCAATAAACACACAATTTAACCTATTTTACTAAAGTCATTTACAAAAGGTAAACATGCTAGGCTACAGGCTACTAGGAGCTAGCAGCTACACAACAGCTAAGCACACAACAGCACACAAGCTAGATATACGCGACAAATAATTGATAAATATTGCCGTGTAAAACTTGACATTTGTCAGTAAAAACAAGTATAACATAATTAGTTACATATTACTTACACATACAAAGTCCCCAAGTCAGTATTAGAAAGTATCCAGTAACAAACGTGTCCACATCATTTGACTTGCTGTGTCATGAGCTCATTGTGACAACTAGGTGTCGCCATTTACCACTACCACTCAATTACCACTCCACTTCAACTTAAAGACAGCATAAGTCCATTTCAGCACAGGGTTGAAAATAAATAATTCATTCTCTAAGTAATTTCACTTTATCAAACCTTTTCTAACTTTCCACACTACAAAATAGTAAAAGTATGTATGATTCCTGCTGATATCAATATTTGTATTGATTTGTTGTTTGCATTGTTTCCAATACATAAAGCAAAGGTTCTTAAAGGGGGAATACACTTTTTGGGGGATTTTGCCTATCGTTCACAATCATCATGAGAGACAAGAACACACCTTTTTTTTTCTTCTTTTTTTTTAGGATTTTGAAGATGCTAAAAAACTCTTGGAAGATGCGGCTAATGGTAGTCACAGTTGTAGTCTTCAAAGTCTCTAAGACAACCTCAAAACCCTCCATCAATGTTTTATATACACACTGCAAGTATATATGTAATGTAGTAACAGACACCTTCATAACAATATGTAATATGTACAATATACACACTGCAAGTATATATATAATGTAGTAACAGACACCTTCATAACAATATGTAATATGTACAATATACACGCTGCAAGTATATATATAATGTAGTAACAGACACCTTCATAACAATATGTAATATGTACAATATACACACTGCAAGTATACATATAATGTAGTAACAGACACCTTCATAACAATATGTAATATGTACAATATACACACTGCAAGTTTATATATAATGTAGCAACAGACACCTTCATAGCAATATGTAATATGTACAATATACACACTGCAAGTGTATTTATATTGTAGTAACAGACACCTTCATAACAATATGTAATATGTACAATATACACACTGCAAGTGTATTTATATTGTAGTAACAGACACCTTCATAACAATATGTAATATGTTCAATATACACACTGCAAGTATATATATAATGTAGTAACAGACACCTTCATAACAATATGTAATATGTACAATATACACACTGCAAGTATATATATAATGTAGTAACAGACACCTTCATAATAATATGTAATATGTACAATATACACACTGCAAGTATATATATAATGTAGTAACAGACACCTTCATAATAATATGTAATATGTACAATATACACACTGCAAGTATATATATAATGTAGTTACAGACACCTTCATAACAATATGTAATATGTACAATATACACACTGCAAGTATATATATAATGTAGTAACATACACCTTCATAACAATATGTAATATGTACAATATACACACTGCAAGTATATATATAATGTTGTAACAGACACCTTCATAACAATATGTACAATATACACACTGCAAGTATATATATAATGTAGCAACAGACACCTTCATAACAATATGTAATATGTACAATATACACACTGCAAGTATATATATATAATGTAGCAACAGACACCTTCATAACAATATGTAGTATGTACAATATACACACTGCAAGTGTATTTATAATGTAGTAACAGACACCTTCATAACAATATGTAATATGTACAATATACACACTGCAAGTTTATATATAATGTAGTAACAGACACCTTCATAACAATATGTAATATGTACAATATACACTCTGCAAGTATATATATAATGTAGTAACAGACACCTTCATAACAATATGTAATATGTACAATATACACTCTGCAAGTATATATATAATGTAGTAACAGACACCTTCATAACAATATGTAATATGTACAATATACACACTGCAAGTATATATATAATGTAGTAACAGACACCTTCATAACAATATGTAATATGTACAATATACACACTGCAAGTACATATATAATGTAGTAAACAGACACCTTCATAACAATATGTACAATATACACACTGCAAGTATATATATAATGTAGTAAACAGACACCTTCATAACAATATGTACAATATACACACTGCAAGTTTATATATAATGTAGTAAACAGACACCTTCGTAACAATATGTAATATGTACCATATTTACCTTATTTTGGTCATTTTAATCATTTCCCACACACACACTCCAACTTACTTTACGTCTCTCCAGATTAGTGGAAGTTGTCTTCTTCACATTTCCTTTTTAAATGCTCCAAAGTGGAAAGTGATGATGATCACTGGTAGACGACTAGAATGACTTGGTGGTGCACCTTCACATGCATGACTTCATGTCTATTAGTATTATTTTTGCCTCATTCCGTTGCTTGGCTAATGCTCCTTAAAAAAAAAAAACATGTTTGGAATATAAATCCACCAGCTGCTGTTCAGTGGTCCTCCTGGTCCCTCAGGGACCTGGACTCCCTTCAAGCAGGTCCTGTGCTGTGCCCGGGAAATAAGACATGAAGTACAAATGGCTGTTTCTCTCCCTCCAGTCCACTAATGGAATGTTCTTCCCTTTTCCTGTTGTTTTTGTCCCACATGTGCTTTTTACAGACAGTTTCTTGATTCCGACATGCCTAGGTATATTCTTTTGTGTCATCCTCATCATCCCCTCCTCCTGCCCTATGTTCATTCTGTCTCTGTGTGTGGTTGAAGCTCTCCTCCTCAGTCTTTGAAGGACACGTGTCTGCATGGCTCGCTTGGCTTTCATCACAACCTTCTTAACTCCTTCAAGGGGGGCCTATCCTACGTTTATGAGACACCACGTTCGCCAACATATCCAGTCTTTAGGTGAACGTTGAGGACCGATTCGCGGTTGTGAGCCATTCGTTTATTTAAGCCGCACCCAACACATTTTAGAAGAAATTAATATTTTACATGTATAAGCCGCACCGGACTATAAGCCGCAGATCAAAAGTGTACATACACTTGTAAAGAACATCATGTCATGGCTGTCTTGAGTTTCCAATCATTTCTACAACTCTTATTTTTTTTGTGATGTAGTGATTGGAGCACATACTTGTTGGTCACAAAAAACATCCATGAAGTTTGCTTCTTTTATGAATTTATTATGGGTCTACTGAAAATGTGAGCAAATGTGCTGGGTCAAAAGTATACATACAGCAATGTTAATATTTGCTTACATGTCCCTTGGCAAGTTTCACTGCAATAAGGCGCTTTTGGTAGCCATCCACAAGCTTCCGGTTGAATTTTTGACCACTCCTCTTGACAAAATTGGTGCAGTTCCGCTAAATGACATCACATGGACCTTCTGGAGGAAAGTTCTGTGGGCAGATGAAACAAAAATTGAGCTGTTTGGCCACAATGCCCAGCAATATGTTTGGAGGAGAAAAGGTGAAGCCTTTTAATCCCAGGAACACCAATTCCTACCGTCAAGCATGGTGGTGTAGGTAGTATTATGCTTAGGAGCCGTTTTGCTGCCAATGGAACTGGTGCTTTACAGCAGTGGTCCCCAACCTTTTTGTAGCTGCGGACCGGTCAACGCTTGAAAATTTGTCCCACGGACCGGTGGGGGGTGGGTGGGGGGTGTGTTTAAAAAAAAAAAAAAATAATTGTTTTTTTTTTACATAAATAAATACAATCATGTGTGCTTACGGACTGTATCCCTGCAGACTGTATTGATCTATATTGATATATAATGTATATGTTGTGTTTTTTATGTTGATTTCATTAAAAAAAAAATTTAAAAAAAAAAAGTTTTTTTTTTTTTTTTTTTTTTTTTTTAAATTTCTTGTGCGGCCCGGTACCAATCGGTCCGCGGACTGGTACGGGCCGCGGCCCGGTGGTTGGGGACCACTGCTTTACAGAGAGTAAATAAGACAATGAAAAAGGAGGATTACCTCCAAATTCTTCAGGACAAGCTAAAATCATCAGCCCCGAGGTTGGGTCTTGGGCGTAGTTGGGTGTTCCAACAGGACAATGTCAAAAGTGGTAAAGGAATTGCTAAAATCAGGCTAGAATTAAGGTTTTAGAATGGCCTTCCCAATGGACAATGCTGAAGAAACAAGTCCATGTCAGAAAGCCAACACATTTAGCTGAACTGCACCAATTTTGTGGTCAAAAATTCAAGCAGAAGCTTGTGGATGGCTACCAAAAGCGCCTTATTGCAGTGAAACTTGCCAAGGAACATGTAAGCAAATATTAACATTGCTGTATGTATACTTTTGACCCAGCACATTTGCTCACATTTTCAGTAGACCCAAGTATGTGCTCCAATCACTACATCACAACAAAATAAGAGTTTTAGAAATGATTGGAAACTCAAGACAGCCACGACATTATGTTCTTTACAAGTGTATGTAAACTTTTGATTGCGACTGTATACCGGTACAGAATATTTTGCAAATGTTTATTTATATATACCTTATTTGTTTCCAAACGGTGCCTGTAACACGGCAGTAAAACGGTTGCTCAAACAAAACAGAAGTCATGGACCCACTAGCTGCAGAGGCTCGCTCTCCAATCAGCTGAAGAGACTCAGGTGACGTTTTGGTGCATTTACTGAACTGAAACAATACAAAAAAAAGTTACTAATACTAACCATTGTAAACGTGTTAGCATATTAGCTAATGCTAATGACGCTGGCTTGAGTACATTACGACAGCACTTACAATTATGCATGAAAACACTCCTGCAGACATCACAGATGGGACGGTTTAGTGAGTAAGAATTGTTTTAGTTCTATTGTAAAACTTACAAACGTTGCTTGGCGTGATGGATGAAGAATCCGTACGAGTAAAAACGCTACGCTCAAATCCAAACAGGAAGTACTTTTTCAACTTGCAGTACCGCCAATGAGCCAACTCGTCCACAAGAGAGCGCCATAGCACACACAATAACGCACCGTTTCGGCGTCTCTCTCCGTGTTCTAATAACACTGTTTGTGGAATATTGAACATTATGGGCGTTAGCCGAGAAAAATCCATAAATTAGCTGCACTGTTTTGTAAGCGTGGGAAGAAAGTATACAGTCATTTCTATTTATTTATTTTGATTGACTTTTATTTCTATTTATTTATTTTGATAGACTTTTCTGGACCATTTTTGAGATATATAAAGTAGTACACACATACTATTGTGTTCCTCTTTTATTTATGTCGTAATATTTATTCCAATTGTATTTATATTTTTTATAAGGAAATTTGTATTCTTATTTATCTTATTTATTTATATTTGTGTACTTTTTTCCCTTTTATTGTTGAAATGCTCTATGCTACAACGTTTGTTTATGTTTTTTTTGTAGTGACGTCAAAGCATGGAGATATGACACCACCTTATGGTACACCTTATGGTACTACCTTAAGGAATAAACAGCAACACAGTGATAGCCAATATTTCAGAATAGTAATATTTGTGTCAATGGAAGTTACTGTTTGATTGATTGATTGATTGAGACTTTTATTAGTAGATTGCACAGTACAGTACATATTCCGTACAATTGACCACTAAATGGTAACACCCCAATAAGTTTTTCAACTTGTTCAACGTTAATCAATTCATGGTATAAATATATACCATCAGCATAATACAGTCATAATACATCTTATTGTTTCCTTGATAAAAATAACTAGAATGACCCAGTTTTTATGAAGGTCTCTTCCAAAGGAACGCCGACATGATGTTGGTGCGTTTTGAACGTAGCTCTCTTCGTCATTTTTAGGACGCTCCAAAAATAGGAGAACTTATGATGGTTTCTCGCGTGGCGACTTTAGGAAGTCTGTGCGTCAGTAACCCTTTGTTGCTTTTTTTTGGAAGTTGGCAGCCAGGAATTGGATGTAAGAATTGTGTGTCAACAAGACAACATTCCAGAACATTGACAGGATGACAAGTCATTCACTGAAGGGTTTATCCGGCTCACATCTAGGGGTGGGCACCCTTCACATTTGAACCGATACGGAACCAATTTGCGGTACTATGGAATCGATACGAGTAATTAACGCTACCAATTCTCTGTACTTTTTTGTTTGCTAGTAAATATTAATTGTTTTGGATTATAACATCGGTTTTATTATTGCAACATTTAAAAATGAGCTGATTATGATTTTGTGTTATCACGTTTCTGACTCTCATTTACAAAAGCCAAAAGCAGTGAAGTTGTCACGTTGTGTAAATGGTAAATAAAAAGAGAATACAACAAATCCTTTTCAACTTATATTCAATTGAATAGACTGCAAAGACAAGATATTTCATGTTCACACTGAGAAACTTTGTTCTTTTTTGCAAATAATCTCGAACTTTGAATTTAATGGCAGCAACACATTGCAAAAAAGTTGTCACAGGGTCATTTTTACCACTGTGTTACATGGCCTTTCCTTTTAACAACACTCAGTAAAGGTTTGGGAACTGATTAGACACATTTCTGAAGTGGAATTATTTCCCATTCTTGCTTGATGTACAGCTTAAGTTGTTCAAC
Source organism: Entelurus aequoreus (assembly GCF_033978785.1). Classification (NCBI taxonomy): domain Eukaryota; kingdom Metazoa; phylum Chordata; class Actinopteri; order Syngnathiformes; family Syngnathidae; genus Entelurus; species Entelurus aequoreus. The sequence continues at coordinate 704,393 of NC_084757.1, read as the reverse complement.
AGTCTCCCTTCTGTTATTTTAGCCTTCATAATGCGCCGCAAATTTTCAATGACTTTGGCACTTGAACACAGTTTTAAAGTCTATTTTCTGAGCAGCAGGAAGCCAGTGCAGTGACCTAAGCACTGGACTAATATGGTCATATTCCCTGCTTCTAGTCAGGACTCGAGCAGCAGCATTCTTACATCATTTTAGTGGCGCCTTTTTAAAATGTCTCTTTATGGTGAGACATTGGATCGCCACTCGTGCTGCAAAGTTGGGAGTCTTAACCTCTTAAGGCCCAAGCTGTTTGTTTACACACTTTTTTTATTTCTCTTTGCTATTTGGGCTTATTGGACCCTAATTAGAATAAAAACTAAGAATCATCTTTTGATATGATTTAGTCCATAAGTACACAAACGTGTACTTCATGTTTAGTGACATGCTAATTCTTATTTTTACACTTTTTTTTTTCCAAATTCCATTGTATGTTATACTCTTCTGACACCACCAGATGGCAGTATAAGTGTCCACATTCCCCAATTCAGTAGTGTACACAATTTTGGAAATAAGAGCTAAAAGGTGCCGTCCACACATGTGGCCACTAAGCCTTTTGAGGTTTTAATAGATCTTCTGTGTACTGTCGCGTTGACCAGCTCTTCCTCCCAGGGATTTTAAGCTGCTGGTCACTCCCAAATTCTTTTAGTGGCACATAAGCTGACGTTTTAATTCATCACCAGGCAGTAGTTGGTATTTTGTGGTTTATTCTCAAAGCTTTGAAGACAAACGTTAGACCAAATCCAGTACAGAAGCGTTCCCTAGCCCAGTCTAGCTCGATCTCCCAAAACCCCGGAACTCCTGTGTTCTTCCCTCTGTCCCTCGCTCCCACCCCCGTTGTTTAGACTACTCCCTGAGTTATCTCTACTCGGGCGGTATAGCTCGGTTGGTAGAGCGGCCGTGCCAGCAACTTGAGGGTTGCAGGTTCGATCCCCGCTCCCGCCATCCTAGTCACTGCCGTTGTGTCCTTGGGCAAGACACTTTACCCACCTGCTCCCAATGACACCCACACTGGTTTAAATGTAACTTAGATATTGGGTTTCACTATGTAAAGCGCTTTGAGTCACTTGAGAAAAAGCGCTATATAAATATAATTCACTTCACTTCACTACTGTCTGCACTCCTGCTAGAAGGCCTACACCTTACTTTGCAGACTAGAAAGAAGGAAGAATACTAGCTATTTTGTAATATGACTATGGAAGGAAAGAAGTAACACTTAAATATGGATATATGGAAAAGATCTGGTTCCATTAATTCCCCCTTCAAGATCTAAAAGTGAAACTTGGCCACACCCATTACATTTTAGAATGACTGTAAGCCGCAGATATATACGTTGTGAAATGACTTATTTACACAGAAATATCTTGTAATTTTTCCAGACGGGGTCTGTAACAAGGCAGTAAAACGGCTGATCAGTGAACAGAAGTCATCGAAGCTGCGCAAGCCAGCTCTCCAATCAGCTAAACTCAATAACACCACGGTGACACTTTGGTGATTTTACTGAGGAATTTGTGAAAGTGAAACGATACAAAAATAATGCCATTTTAAGTTAATAATACTAACGCACACGCTCGTAGACGCGTTAGCATATTAGCTCATACCAGGTTCATTACGTTACCATAGCATGGACAAATATGCATGAAAACACTCTGTGGAGGGGGGTGTGGCCTGCGGGCCTGCAGCCAGGCGGGGTGTGCCAGGACTGGCCTCGAAGTCAGCGGCAGGTGCGTAGATGGCCCCACCTGGGCCTTGTTATCTAATCACCTGTCGCTCTGTATAAGCAGCAACCGGGAGGAGAGACGTTGTTGGAGCTGGGGGAGAGCGAGAGCACGACGAACATTCACAAAAAAGACGATTGCTGAAAAGCACTAAGAGACTTGTTTGGAAAAATAAAACCGTCTTAGAACAATGAAACGGGCTCGCCAGGAAATGCTTGGTGGTCTGGAGGACCCACTGGAAGGCAGGCCTACATCTGCTCAAAGACAGTTTTATTTTTCCAAACAAGTCTCTTAGCGCTTTTCAGCAGTCGTCTTTTTGTGAATGTTCGTCTTGCTCTCGCTCTCCAACAACGTCTCTCCTCCCGGTTGCTGCTTATACAGAGCGACGGGTGATTAGATAACAAGGCCCAGGTGGTTCCATCTACGCACCTGTGGCTAACTTCGAGGCCGGTCCTGGCACACCCCGCCTGGCTGCAGGCCCGCAGGCCACGCCCCCCCTCCACACACTCCTACAGACATCTTAGCAAGTATGAGTTGTTTTAGTCAAAGTGTGAAACTTACAAACGTTGCTTGGAGTGATGAATGAAGAATCGTACATTTTCAACTGGTCCAAAAGATGGCGCCATAGCACACCATTTCAGTACTCTGCTTGGCTTTAATGGAAACTATTATTTTTATGGCAATTAGCGGACAAAAGTCCATAAATTAGCCGCCCGGTCCAAAGTGTAGGAGAAGATTATAGTCTGTTACTTTTGCCAGGCACTGTATTTGATAGGGAAAGAAGTCATTTGCAAGGTTAGCACATTCCCAAAAGTATATACAAGTTTTCTGACTTGATGTTGAAAAGAACCGTGCGGACTGTTTGTCTATTCATGGGTGGGTTGAAGTGTAGCGTCCATGGTCTTGCACCCGTCGCCTCTCACTGTCTTCTTCTGCCCATTTCTTCTTCCTCCTCACAGCATCTCCCGGGAACTTGACCATAGGTACTCCACTTGTGCTCACCTTCCTGTCAGCTGCTTGTCCTGTCAGCATGTTGCCATACACCTTCTTTCTTGCCATGGTGACCTTTTGTTCCCTGACCTC